>NW_022639611.1:751494-751723 GCF_010583005.1 Odontomachus brunneus | reverse complement strand
ACGCCACAACTTTTATCTGAAACATTTTTTTCTAAAATGCTTAGTTTTCGAGATATTTCACCGGTCCGGGACTTTTTGAACACCCTGTATATATATAACTGCATATGCACATATAGAAAATACGATAAGAACATTATATTAATGTTTGATTGTGTCAAATTTCTCCGTTTAAATCATATATATATATATATATATATATATATATATATATATATATATATATATATAT
>NW_022639611.1:745842-751009 GCF_010583005.1 Odontomachus brunneus | reverse complement strand
ATATATATATATATATATATATATATATATATATATATATATATATATATATATTTATATATATTAACATAATGTTCTTATCGTATTTTCTATATGTGCATATGCAGTTATGTATTTAGTGTGAGATCGTCTTCAAGCTGTTCTGACACTGGCACCGACGCCGCAACGTTTTTGATGCATCTGGAACCTTTAAATTATGTCCGCTATTTTCTATTCAACTAGAGCCTTGGCCAGTCTCTTATATCTAGGATCTCTAGTAACACTCTCACCATCCCGCCATCTAACGGAGAACATAGTCAACGGACATTTCTGTGGTGAGGAGATGATGTTTCTTACGCGTAAATTCACGATTTTAGACTTTGAGCTAAGATAGCTCAGCTTCTGGAACAAAAAGACTGGAAAGAGAAAAAAAAGTAAAGACAGTTTTATTAAGTAATGTAAACCCAAGGAATCGATTAAGTCCCTCCTTAAGAACTTCGTCAATTCAGCTGTTATAGCCGAAATGAGGATCTAACCTACATTCAACTAAAGCCGTCGTGTAATTATACGCGGTAGGCCGCGTTGCTTCGCGCTTGCACTTGGCTTCGCGACACTACTAGTGTCGCTTGATTTTTGTCACGTCAAACAAAACTTTGTTCGACCAATCAAAAAATTGGTTTGGACCATTCTAAAGAAGTGTTTCTTTGATTCAACCAAATGGTTCTCTCTCTCTGTGTCAAAAATTTTAAATATATATATTTTAGCAAGATAAACTCTATTGATAAGTTTATTGAACTATTCTAGAAAATATTATAAAATTGATGAAAATTTTATATAAAATAAAAGCTATAATATATTCTCTCCATGTGCCTATTTTTTAGTTTTGATTTCGATAGATAGTTTTCTTGTTCATTAAACGACATGGAGTTCCCAGAGATTCATATCTTATATTCGTGAGTCATAACGTAGGAAAAAGTGTATACACTTGTTCTGATCTACAACCTATTGTACTTTTTGGTGATTATAATAGTACCACCTGCTTTGCTTATAATCACTGTGCCTACCGCGACATCCTATGGTTGAAGATAGCCATGATGCATTACACCATATCCCGCGCTATGTGTGCCATGCTCAAAGCAGCCGATCTGATGTTCCTGGCGCTAAATTTCACAGAAAATCACTTGTGAAAAGAATTTTGTCCACGGTGCCGGAATATTTAAAATTATATATTCGCGTTTCAATTACCATGGCACAGCAGATAGTAACACTGTTGTTCTGCCTTGGACGATATCTCGATCTTTCGTGTTCTTCATATGATATGTCATCGATAATTTATAACCAAATTTTCTTCAATTCTGTGAAAAATTTGTAGCAATATGAGTAATACTGACTTGCCAATATTCCTTTGTTTTCCTTTTTTGTCAATCGCAGTATTACGGTTTTTCCCATTTACAAATTACGTGACTAATATATGCGATAACAGTTGCACGGTCTATAATTCCCTTAATTGTAAGAGCAAATCGAATGAATCATACATCGCATAAATCAAATTCAAAATAAAAAACGCGGTCAAAATCTATTGTAATTATACAAAGTGTGTTAAAACTATATGATGAAGTATGATATTTTAAGACTCGTGGTTCCTTGCCGCGGAATTTTTGATTGATGACGTTAAAACGCATGTCTAAAATCCTGGTGAAATAATCATTAAATAACCATAACATTAACGTAACATGCACCTTTCTTTTTAACCTACTTTTGCTCATAATTTCATCATGTTAATTTTATGATTATTTATTGATTATCAAAGTAAAAAGAAGATTTTTGGAATATTTTATAAACGTGCTTAATCAATTTTGGTAAATTAGTTAAATACCTTTTAAAATTTTTTACACGATTTTTTTTCGATGTACAGTATATTCAACGCATATTTCCAATAACCTGTTTGTGACAAGCAATTAATAATAAAATTATTTTCAGATTGGAGCACTCTGCTATGTTTGGAGGTTTCTTCCGCTTATAGAGAACATAGTAACTTTACCAATAGTTTTAAAAGTGCAGATTCGTTTCTTACTTAAAAAGGCGTCCTTGCTTTTATTTTGTTGTACAGCTCCGAATTCAGAATTGTAGATGATGCCCATGACAAGCTCTTTGCAAATTACCAAATCTACGGATATACAGATATGAAGAAATGCGTTTACAAAATTAAAGATACCGTCGATCGGGTCGATTATTCGACCCGATCGATAATTCCGATAATTCATTGGCACTTATCATTTTTTCGATAATAAATCTGAAATGCGGTTGTTTTAAATATGGCGTCTTTGATAAATAGAACTTGGTGTAATTTTTAACGTAAAGGTAATGTTTGAACCGAATTCTTCGGTTATTTTCAACGGACTTTATTTTAGGACTTTATGTATATGATAGGTTAGCTGCTTTAATTTTTTAATAAAGTCTTATTTATGTATGTAAAGCAAACTCTAAATTTTATTCACATAGAGATTATAAAACACATATGACTCAACATATATTATTTGTATTTTCCGTTTTATTTATATAAATTTAACAACCAAAGATAGCATTAGTCATATTATGTAGTTAGATCAATTTTTTCATAGTTATAAAAGAGTATCTACAGGGTGTCTGATTCGTATAAGAGCTAATATATAGTTAGAATAGGTCAGGGTAAGTAATGCAATCGGTGCCTTTTTTAAACAACGTAAAATTTTGAGATATTAACGATAAAGAATTTCTACCGAGCGGCAGCTCAATTAGTACGCGCACTGCGGTGAGACGAACGCTCTACGCGCTGGGCATGACAGGCTAGCTGGGCCAACCAGCTAGCAACGCATTGCAAGGATTTTCATTTACATTATACGCAACGTCCAAGTTTGTCATATATTTTTTTATAGTTAAGGAGATTAAATAAATACGTATGACTAATTATATTGACGACCAATTAAATCGGCTAATTACATATGGATAATAACAAGTTTTACTATCATCTATTTGTCAATTGTGCTTCTAACTTCTCTTAATGCACTTTCTATATCGCTCGCTTATTGATGTAACTTTTACTAGATCTGCCGCTAGTCTCGAACTGCAAAATATTCTTCTACAAGTTGACACTCTAACAATTAGCATTATTAATCTCATATACAGGTTTGGTACTCTAGTTTGTTATACATTGCGCTTAGCGCAATTACACGTAATTACTTGAAAAACTTTTGCTTATCATAATACGGCCAAATGTATTGTGCTATTTATTTCACACGGATAATGAGTAAATATTAAGCAACTTTGTTTCGACGTTCAGATCTATACATTATTGTTGATAAATAATAAGAGATCGATATATGAATATCAGTACAATCATAGACTTTTATGTGATAATATAACTTAACAAATTATGTAATATTTTATATAATGCTGAATACAGGGACACATATACAATATTTAATATATGTATATAATTAATATTTTATAAATAACATGTCATTTTAGGTTCTGAATGTCTTTTAAATACTCGCAAAGAAATTATTTTGCGACAGTTCCCTTTTGTGATAGATTTTTAGCATCTGTGTGTTTTATTTGCATAAAATTTTAATTTGTAATTCTGAATATAGGAATATACATGTATCTTTTAAATAATAAATTGTAATTTCAAGTGAGAGTGTCTTCGGGGAAGTTATGTTGCAGCTTGCAACAATAGTTTTCTCTGATGAGTCTTAACGTCTGCATGTGTTATTAACTTCACTAGCTCTCCTGCTAACTTGCTGTTACCAACAGCTAATAGTTTTGGTGACATCATATTGAACTTTTCACCTAGCCGAGAAACGAAAAATAATATAAACGACATATATATTCGGCGATATATTTTTTCCATCGATTTCATGTATCAATGATGTAATTTAACGAAGTAATACAGTACCGTTTGTGTCGATCACAATACCGCCGGCCTCCTTAATGATAAGAATACCTGCAGCTACGTCCCAAGGCATCAGATGATCGGAGTGGTAACCCTCGACAGCTCCCATGGCTACGTGACACAGAGTCAACGCCGCTGAACCCATAGTTCTTATTCCATGTGCTATCGAGACAAAAGCTTCCAATCTGCCCAGTATAATATCGCGGACGTTCTCGATAGTCGCGTACGAAACTTCCAAACATAGCAGAGAGTGCTCCAGTTCTGGAAATAATTTTATTATTAATTGTCTGTCACAATCAGGTTATTGGAAATATACGGTAAATACACTGTATATCGAAAAAAAATCGTGTAGAAAATTTTAAAAAGTATTTAATTAATTTACCAAAACTTAATTTTACAAGAGTTTAAGGGAATGCTGAAGTCGATGATAAACTTGAAAAATGTCGGTAACGTAGACGATTGTCGCTAACACCATCACGCTATCCTTTTCGTATTTCTTGTACATACAGAACTTATGTAAATATGTGTTGCTTTGTTTTCTTTGTTTTATCGTATTCACCTAACCACGCATGATATTTTAGATATTTTCCTGCAAGCTTATCCGATATTCTAAAAGTCCATTTATAATAGGATTGGTAGTAAACAATAAAATATAAACAGTAAACAAATTGACCAATCACAGTCTATTTTTCTTATAATAATGATGACCCTTAAGGCTCCTAACATCTCGCATTGTCTATCTCTTTTTAATGATGTCAGAAGCGAGAAAATACATGCTAAAAATTCTTGCAAAATACGTTAAAATAAAAATATATATCCATAAAGTAACACTTGCAATCGATTAAATAAATTTGTGAAGTATTCCGTGCACTCTTCTTTTGCTCTAACAATCAATAACTTATTGTAAATTAACCTGAATAGAAATAGGCGAAAAAATAGGTTAAAAAGAAGCCTTTTTTGAATATTACGTTGATAATCAATATAATATTTCAATAGTCATTAAAATAAGAAAACCATTTGCCTATAAAAAAAGTACGCCAAGTGCTTTTTATGTAAGTTATTATAATTTTTTTCAACATTATTGTATTTCTCTAACTATTTTATTTTTTATTTAATAATATATATATACAGGGTGTCCCGAAGTCCCATGATGACCCTTGGTGAGAACGTAGAACGGATTGAGGTGAGCAAGAAAGTCCTGTGCCGTTTTGCGATATTCGCAATAGTTTTTGAGAAATTAATTATTTTGTCTCAACA
>NW_022639611.1:743494-745832 GCF_010583005.1 Odontomachus brunneus | reverse complement strand
TCACATATGTTTATAAAAGTAAGAACTGAAATGATTAATCATTCGCAATTGGCGTAAACCTCTTGATATCATTACTTTTACAGAGAGTATAAAATTGTCTTGTATTTTTCAATAGAGTATTGGCGAGAGTACAATTGATCTAAATAGGGTTGTTTTAATAATATTTTTTTAAATATCTTTTAGCTGAACTTTTGTTGTAATTTATTTATAACGATTCTTTTTTTGTAAATTTTAGGTTACATTTATGTAGCAAATGTATTGATTAGTCATTAAATTTACATCATAAAATTATGTGAATTTTTGTTATATACAGAGAAACAGATTCACTAAAAGTTTCACTCAGATTTTTATATTATATTTTACATGATATTGTTTTGAGTAAATTTTGATCATTCTTTTTGTATTTCTTTTATATTTCTTTTATTATTCTATGTAATAAATGTGATTGCCATATATAAGAGAGGGAGAGAAAGGGGGAGGGGGGAGAGAAAGAGAGAGTGAGATAGAGAGAAAAGAGGAGAGGAGGGAGAGGAAGAGAATTACTCATAAGAAATGCAGTCTTTACAAATCGGCTAGTAAAGTTGCTGCCAATTTTACCTGTCTATATCATTAGTAACTCTTGTTTGATATTTGTAGAACTAGTTTATCGATAACATGTTGAAAAATATGATAAAATATAACATTTAGGCACGGGAATAAACACAAATACAACATTGGTGTATATTCTTAAACATAACATTTTATCAAGTTTTGACAAGATGTTTTTTTAACGATATGTTAAGTTTCTTTTATACTGGATTTTTACAATTGTTCATCTTTTAGGTCAGTTAGCTATATATATTATAGTAGTTACACTATTATTATGTTACATATCTATTCTAGCGGTTGTACTACTATAGGATCGCTATCTGTGCTCGTTTTTATAAAATGGTGATGAGGCAGAATATTTTAGAAACTTTAGAATATTTAGTAAAACACGTCAGAGTTTTTCTCTCTCTGGAACGAAAAGATACGCAGATCTCGAACGCATGGCGTCCCGCCGGCACCTAGTATGCCCTTCTCCTTCTATGCTAGAGAGAGAGAGTAACACATCATGTTACTTACATCTACAAATTTCTTTCTTTTAAGCACAACTTGATAGACTTATAACATTATTGTCATCAATATACATCTAATGGAACGATAAGTAAATTAAACAGAAAATATACCCAATAATATATTAATTTACCGTTATAGTGCTTATATTGATTTATAACACTTATAAAGTTTTATACTAAATTTAAATTTGTGCTTGTTTTATACGAACAGGAGATTAAAGAAACACTAAATTTTATCGAAATAATTAGAGCAGTTAGATTACCATATGCAACTCTGAAATTAATTTTTTTTTATTTAATTAGATTCTAATCTTTTTTTTATAATGTATATAAAATGAATATATATATTTTCAAATTTTATCTTGTAAAATATGAGCTTCTAAAGGATAAAGCATTGTAGAAGAAGAAACAAAATAAGAAAAACTTCTTACTTTCCACATTGGAGCTTGTGATTGGTTTTTCATTCAAAAATGCTCCATGGCCTCTTCTGGCCGTGAACAACTGTTCCAAAATGGGATTGTAAACTATACCAATCTCAACTTCCTTATTCACAGCTAATGCGATCGACACGCAAGTGTATGGGAAGGAATGTACAAAGTTTGTTGTTCCATCAATCGGATCGATGATCCATGTAGGATCATTGGTGAGCTCCGGTAGGAAATCGTAACACGATACTGTTTCCTCGCCAATAAACCTAATGGATATGATAACAAGTTTTATTTGATTGCAAAAAAATATGCATGCATATGATATGCGTATACGCATATCATGTATACAGGGTGTCCCGCATAAGACGTCCAAGAAGAAAAATATAAGTAGAACAGATAAAAGTGAACAAATATTTTAGAGGTCATTTTTCAAAAAACCTCGTAACATTCTGAGTTATTAAATAAAATAGATTGGCTAATCAGAGCGCGGCGAGTCTCACCTGCCGCATCGCGCGCTCTTATCCAACAATTTTAATTAATATCTCGAAATTTTACGTGGTTGTTTGAAAAATGACTTCTACAATATTTGTTCACTTTTATTTGTTCTACTTATTATATTTTTATTATATACTGTTCTATTATATACTGTTTTTATTATATACTTGTTCTACTTATTATACTTTTATTATATATTTATTATTATATTTTTCTTCTTGGACGTCTTATGCGGAACATCCTCTACACACACACACACACACACACACACACACACACACACACACACACACACACACACACACACACACACACACA
>NW_022639611.1:740482-743140 GCF_010583005.1 Odontomachus brunneus | reverse complement strand
CGCACGCACGCACGCACGCACGCACGCACGCACGCACGCACGCACGCACGCACGCACGCACGCACGCACACGCACAAGCACACACACACACTATAAAACCGAAACTTAATTTTGTTTATTTATCTTGTAGTAATATAATATCTGAATTTTGGCTTATACTGGCCTTATTTCCTGTTTAATTTCTTAATCATTATTGTGAAATTTGTGAAAGTAGAAGATTTCCTTGTTCAGTTTGATTTGTTCTACATGTATACGAGTATTTTACTTTTAATTGTCATCCTATAGATTAATGAAATTTTTAATTATATTCCGATTTCCTAGATAATCCAACTAATAAGATAAATGGGTAATTATGCATTTTAACGGAGCAACTTCCAATGACCTTGATCTTTACATACGTTATAGAGATCATCCTCCTGAGTAACCTTAAAAAAATGTTAGGCAGTGCTCGTTGTTTCTTAAAAAATTATTAACAAAAGAAGTTGGTAATTATTCAGTTTAGTGACCTCACCTCCGATTTCGATAAAAATAGGCTTAATTGACACGTTTTTGCACGAGAAACAACTTTTTCCTTTGACAAAATCGTCGCTTTTTACTGCGAAGCGAGATATTAAAAGATAAAGTTAAAGGCGCGTTAGGTTAGAAAATCTGTCATACCGTTTATCTCTAGCTGTGTGACTGGAGGGCTTCGCTCCCCAGACTCCCCGCACGCAGCGGGGTGAGAATCGCGGTCTCTTGTTCTTAAGCTAAAGAGTGAATTTCTCACAAAAGTTTTTAGATTCGGTTTTTATGCTTCAAAATACACTATCTTACTAAATTTTAACAAAATCGATGAGAGTGGGTCTTTCCTTCACAATTACCATAAAAATATTTAAATTAAGAATATTTTTAACATTTTTAACGTTTTGTAACACGAGAAAAATATTGAACGACGAGCGGGGGTTGCGCCTCCTGCACTCCTCCTAAAAACTAACCTAACCCAACCTATCGTTACATTAGCTGTCAGTCATTGTTTATTAAAAAATTATTAAGAAAAAAAGTTGGACACTTTAATAAACACTGACTGACAGATAATGTGACGATAGGTTGGGTTAAGTTAGTTTTTAGGGGGGGGGGATGCGAGGGACACAGCCCCCCGCTCGTCAATCGATATTTTTCGCTTGCTCACGAGCAGTGTGTGTGTGTGTGTGTGCGTGTGTGTGTGCATATGTGTGCGCGTGCGCGCTGCGTGTGTGTGTGTGTGTGTTTGTGTGTGTGTAGCAAGCATCTTAGCTTACAAATTCATTGTTTTTGTATATACGGTGCCCAAAAATTACATTCATTTATGCAATTTCTTTTGTTAATAATTTTTTAAGAAACAAGCCGCCTAAAACTTTTTGAGGGTTACTCAGGAGGGTGACCTCTATAACATATGTCAAGATCAAGGTCATTGGAGGTTGCTCCGTTAAAATGCATAATTACCGATAAATGTCTGTATTGTATCCTTTCTTGATTTGGAAACTCACTTGTGCGTTGGGAATTGCTTCGACAGATTGTCGATTCGAATTGCTTCGATCTTTTTATCGTACTGCGTCACTAAGTCCCAATTGCCAGCCTTTGTTTCAATTTGTTTATATCCCTGCAAAGCATCGCGGATCACCTGAAAGTAATGTCCTTTGATTATTAAAAAAAAAGATTAATAAGATTATCGTATTATCTTTAGTAGAGAAAAGTTTTATAAATATAATTTGACTAACAGTACAGGAAATAGACATCGCGTGAAATAGGAAGATTACGTAGAAAAAGAAACTATATAAGGTAAATGTCTTAATGTCCGGATATGTACCTAATTCCGGACACTCTTATTATTTTGAATATTTCTCTAAATACCTATTTCATCTTTTAACGTACACTAAATATAAATATTAAATGTATATATACCAATATGTATGTATTGTACATTGAAAGTTGAAATATTCATATACAAATATAAAAATAATAACAATGTCCGGAGATTGATACATGTTCGGGCATTGGTACATTTACCTTACGGTGTGTGATAATTTTATTTTATAGCTTATTACATTAAAAATTTCGATCAGCAAAGTTACGTCGAAGTGAATGTTATTGTGTTTCGAGGTCGATGAATTCATCGAATTGATTTAATTACAGTAGAGAGATGCGCAGTTCAATTGTTGTACTGTGTTTAGATTATATGTAAAAAATATTTAATTGTATGGGGATGAGAGACATATGGAAAGAATACATAATTTACTTCGCTTGTTTTCCGGGTTTGGACCGCGTCTTCCTTATATTTGGTTCCGACGTTTCGTGAACATTTCGGTTCATTTCTTCAGGGACAAATTGCTGTGCTCTCTGAAGAAGTGAACCAAAATGTTTACGAAACATTGGAACTAAATACAAGAAAAATGCGGTCCAAACTCCGAAAACAAGCGACATATTGGATAACACTACGAAAGTCTAAAATACTAAAATATATAAATTATATATATGAATTATATATGATATATGAATATATATATATATATATATATATATATATATATACATATATATATACACATACATACATACGTACATACGTACATACGTACATATATATATATATATATATATATATATATATATATATATATATATATATATATATATATATAT
>NW_022639611.1:729293-740472 GCF_010583005.1 Odontomachus brunneus | reverse complement strand
ATATATATATATATATATATATATATATATATATATATATATATATATATATATATATATATTAATCGTTAATTGAATAATCTTTAATTACTTTCACTCGTTTTAATCGTTAATTCAACAGTTTTTAATTGAATTATTTCAAATTAATCATTAATTGAATGATTTTTTATTAGATTTCTTGAAGTGGTTAATTAAAATATTTTTAATTGAATAGGCTTATATTAATTGTCAATTAATTGAATTAGAAATTATTTACTCAAATAAATTATTAAATTAAGGCAAATTTAATTGATATTTTTACAACTCTGCTGCTAATAATTACTTCAGATGATTTTTCTCATTCACGTTTTAATTCATTTGATGTTAGTTTACGATTTTTCAGATAAATTTGATTGAGAACTCGATCGTCTACTGCAGTTATACAGAATTTCTTTACTTTACCCTTCATTTATTCTAAATTTCCTGTTTCTTAGTATTTTCTTAGGAAACTTGCTGTTGAATTTAATTTTGGTTGCTATTTTTCACGTAAAAAACCTTTCTTTATAAAGTAACAATAATACTATTCATTTTCGAACTTATTTCAATGCTTCGGTCAATTTTGGAATATATATAAAACGAAAGGATTCATTGAAGAATAACATACACTTGCATAATGTGAAAACAGATAAAACATGATCATCAACTCTCGGTTTCTGCATGAATACTAATTAAAGAAATACGTATGCCACAACAAAAATATTTCACTTACATTAAGTACTTCTACTTTTCTAGAGTATTTCTACGCATGAATAATTTTCAAGATAATGCAATAATTAATGCTAGTACTGTATGTATATCAAATTATGTGCGACAATAGCAGTAGTGATGTTATTTATACCTTTCCGGACTCTGTAGTAAGATTCAAGACAAAGTCGTAGCAATAATCGAGCTCCTCTCGTGTGGTCATTTTTTGCGCTTCTCGGCGACTCGATAAAATTTATCGTTTCTGTAACAAGTTTACAAACAACGCGCCACAAAAGTTTGCTCCAGTTAGAATAACGTCCGAATTGCGATAACGTCGTTATTAAAGCATCATTGCCACCCCCACTATGAGCTTTTGTCCACTCAACTTGATAGGAATATTGAATCTCTTCAAGTATTTCTCTATGCTCTCTGCAACATGTTATTGGTAGAGAGTCAAACTTTTTATTTCTTAACCTTTCATGGAAAAATCGACCTTGAGATAGTGGATCATTTTACTGACGCGTTAACTTAAACGTAACTAGAATAGATATGATTTAATTTGAAATAATATCCGTAGTTAATCTTTTTATTCTTCTTGTAGGAAAAAGTAACGTTATGCAATATTTTAAAATGGTTTAATCGTTATACTTGGCGATAAAATGCAGCGAATAAGTAATCCTTTTTTTCTTAAATTCACACTATGTTGCGTTCGAACGTTGATTCATTGTATTGTCACAGAGATTGCTCGAATGGATAGAAAATTATTTATTATTTATATTTATTATATCATTCTCGAACATGATGCGGCGAAGAAGGTCGATTTGAAGCAACATTGAAGCGTGTACGATTATATGGTTATGATGATGTTTATTTGAAAAGAAAAATGTATAAAAGTGGCCGATTTTTGCCTCTAATCGTACTCTGAGAAAGAAAGTGATTGGATTGACAAAATCGGCGGTCACTGTCCATTAAAGAAATATTGGATTATTTTGAGAAAATTACGAAAAGTTGTTTTCGACTTTCACAATTTTGATTTTCAATTATCTTTTCCGTGCATTTCGCTTTGGAAAGTGTGTAATACGATAGAAGAGAATCTCCTTGCCAGAAAGGAGGATATCTAAAAGTGGCCGATTTTTGCCCCAAAGATGGAACGTAAAATTTACATAATTTCTTATAATATTTTTTCCGTAGAATCACGTAGTGACATCCATTTGCTGTCAAAATATGGGAAAAATAGATAAAAATGTCAAAAATTAGCCATTTATGACTCCCCACTTTTTATTTCTATTTATTTCTTTTATTTACAGTTTTCTGTTCGTAGAATCATGAAATAAAATTCATTTGTCCTTAAAATAAATTGAATCATTTTTCGACATAGTGCTCCTGACAAATGTTTCTTTTTTAATATTGTGAAGTACAAAAATGCGCGAAATCAAGATAGAACGTAATCTAATGCTAGAAATAATCGCGAGCTACAGCAGACAAGCTCTTCTAAGAAGCGGACTTAACGCATGCTACACTGAGAAAAAAGCGGTTAAATTGACAAAATTGGTGGCCATCAAAGAAATATTGGATCTATTCAACAAAATACATGTAATGCAGCAATAAGTTGCGTTGGAATCTACTATATCAATTTTTCCCATATTTTGGCAGCAAATGGATGTTACTACGGAAAAAATATTATAAGAAATCATGTAAATTTTACGTTCCATCTTAGGGGCAAAAATCGGCCACTTTTACATATCCTCCTTTCTGGCAAAGAGATTCTATCGTATTACACACTTTCCAAAGCGAAATGCACGGAAAAGATAATTGAAAGTCAAAATTTTGAAAGTCGAAAAACTTTTCGTAATTTTGTCAAAATAATCCTATAATATCCCAAATTTGTTGCACAAATTGTTATAAAGAAAATATTAAAATATTATTTTATGAAAAGGAGTAACCTATCTCTGTATCAGATAATATCAATACCGACGGTAGATGATGAAAATACATAGATAATTTTGAAATGTGTGTGTACGTAGTATATCTCTGTGAAAAATCGTATACGAAAAAAATTTCTTTTTTTTTTTTTAAGAGAAAAACTGAAGAGAAAAACTAATCTTTGATCCCGCAAATAAAATTCACAAAAATTTGTTGCTAGTTTTATGGATTTTTTTGAAGTACGTAATTTTTACTATAAATCACGTCCTTATTTTTGGGGGAATAGTGAGGATGTTATAAAATAAAAATCTAATAATGGTTTCTTATAGTAAATTTATAATAGACACTTTAACTTTGAAATTAAAAAAAAGATACTTGTACGACGATTTTTCACGAAGTAATACTCATTCAAATTTTATTTCTGCTTATAATTTTTTTATGCTACATTTATTTTGAGTGCATACACAGACACACACGCACACATGTATGTGTATATGTGTATGTGTGTGTAACTTAATTAATTAATAACTTTTTAATGGTACATTTTCATTTTAAGCATTACGACTTATAAGTTTTCTTTCTCCAATGTAGAATCAAGGTCCAGGTGGTTCAATCGGACAAGGACCTACATCTCAGCAAGGCCCTGGAGGACCATTAGTGTCAAGTCAAATTGGACCGAATGGACCACAGAGTGCACCTCACATGATGCAAACCGGCCCAAATCAGATGAGTTCTAATGGACCAGGACAAATGGGTCCTGGTACTTCTGGGCAAATGGGTCCCGGTGGACCTGGACAGATGGGTCCCGGTGGACCTGGGCAGATGGGTCCCGGTGGACCTGGGCAGATGGGTCCCAATGGACCTGGACAGATGGGCCCTGGTGGACCTGGACAAATGGGTCCTGGTGGACCTGGGCAGATGGGTCCTGGTGGACCTGGACAAATGGGTCCCGGTGGACCTGGGCAGATGGGTCCTGGAGGACCAGGACAGATGGGTCCGTCTCATATGGTACAGGGAGGAGGGCCTCCTGTTGCATCTCACATGAGTCAAGCTGGTCCAGGACAAATGGGTCCAGGTAGTGGACCTGTTCCAGGCCCTCAAATGGGCGCCGCAGGACCCCAAAACTCGCAAATGGTTCCCGGAGGTCCCGGACACATGAGCGGACCTCCAAGTCATATAAACGCAAGTGGACCACAAGGACCAGGTCATATACCGGCCAGTGGTCCATCTGGTCCAGGACATATGGGCGCGGGACCGCCAGGATCAGGGCACATGAACGCCAGCGGACCACCTGGATCCGGACATATGAATGCAACTGGTCCTCCCGGACCAGGCCACATGAACACTAGTGGACCTCCTGGACCAGGCAGCCATATGAGCACTGGTCCTCCTATTCCGAGTCATATAAACGCTAGCGGTCCGTCTGTTTCTACGCATATGAACGCAAGTGGTCCAGGAAGTCACATGGGTCCTGGCGGACCTGGCCAAATACCTGTAGGTGGTCCCGCAGCACACAACATAGGTCCTGGAGGTCCGAATCCAATGGGTCCTAGTGGTCCTAATCAGATAATACCAAGCAGTCAAGCACAAATGGGACCAAGCGGACCAATGGGTCCTGTTGGACCGGCAGGACAAATTTGTCCGAACGGACCTGGACAAATGGGTCATAATGGATCATCGCAGATGGGTCCAAACGGTCCTACGCAGATGGGCATGGGCGGTCCAACCGGACAAATGGGTTTGAATGCTCCAGGTGGACAAATGGGTCCCGGAGGGCCAGGTAACCAAATGGGCCCAACCGGAGCGGGTAACCAAATGGGATCAGGTGCGCAGGGGAATCAGATGGGACCTTCCGGTCCAACAGGTCAAATAGGACCTGGAAGCGGACCTGTGGGACAATTAGGACCAAGTTCTCTCGGTCAAATGGGTCCAGGTGGTGCGCCAAATAACGTACCGATGACGACAAGTAGCGGACCTGTTGGTACTATGGGTCCGGGAAGTGGGCCTAATGGACCTACTGGAGTCAATACAGTTAGTGGGCCCGGTGGGCAGATGACTTCCAGCAGCGGTCCCGGGGGACAGATTGGCTCGGCAGGTCCCGGAGGTGGCTCTGGTGGTCAAATGGGATTAGGGAACGGTCCCGGAGCACAAATAAATTCTGGCAATGCATCTGGTGGTCAAATGGGACCAGGTGGAACGCAAATGGGACACGGTGGTAATGGACCTGGAGGGCAAATTGGACCAGTAAGCGGACAGATGGGACCAGCAAGTGGTCCTGCTAGTCAAATAGGACCAGGAGGACAACTTTCATCCGGCGGACCAGGACAGATGATGCAAGGAGGTCCTGGTACTCAGATGGGTCCGAGCACTCCGAGTAATCAAATAGTACCTGGTGGACCTAATAGTCAAATGGGACCGTGCGGTCCGAATACTCAAATCGGCCACGGAAATGCAACTGGACAAATGGGACCTAATGGACCAACTGGTCAGCCTTCCACCACTCAGATAGGTCCAAGTACTCAAAATCAAAACCAAGTTCCCGGCAGCACGGCGCCTATAGGCTCGGGTGCTCCGGTGAATCAAATGAGTCAAACTGGAAGCGGACAGATCGGCCCTACAGGACCTACAGGACCTCCTGGGCCTGGTCAAGAAAATTTGAACGCACTTCAAAAAGCGATCGATTCTATGGAAGAGAAAGGTCTACAGGAAGATCCACGGTATTCGCAGTTATTAGCTCTGAGAGCTCGTCAAGGTAGCGGAATGGGCGAGAAACAATCTTTTAGCTCACAACAATTACAGCAGTTGCGGTATGTGAATGTTCTTTACAATTATATCATTTGTACGTTAATTTGTACACCATATTTTGAATTTCTTCTTGCAGTGTTCAAATAATGGCGTACAGATTGCTCGCAAGAAATCAACCACTATCGCAACATCTTGCTCTTGCTGTACAAGGTAAGTCCCTAGAAATATATTCTATGTAAACTAGTACACTATGAATGACTACTTTGTCTTTTGTATCGCTTTTCGTCGAATTTGTTTGGCTTATTGTAAATAGACTTATTTTAGTCTATTTTTGTCTCTCTGTTTTGTATAATTTTGCTTCCGTTTTTATGTACGTACAAACATTCATATACTACAACTACTGGAATTGCATCTTTAATCTTGTAAGTATATGTATCAATATTAATAGGGGTTGTTTTGCATTACACACAGTCTATTATGTGATATCTGGGGACTATATATGATGCTTGGCATATCTTGCATAATATTATACATTTACTTTTTTACTCTGGAATATGTTACATCATTGAATACTTATTACATTAGCTTAAGGATGTATCTGAGCTATATAAAAATAGTACCAATTTGATAAAACTTTAAATAATTTTTCCTTAATTATCTATAATATACTGAAAAAAATTTCAAGTTGATTCACTAAACCGTTGAAGAATAATTATTATGTTAATTTTACACGTGTTCTTATGGCAAAAGCAACTTTTTTGAATGTAATGAGTAAAAACGTATAGAAAAAATAGTACTAAAAATTTAAGTATTTTTATACATATAGATCTTGAATTATCGGAACTATTTGCAGAATTTGATTAGTTTTCACAACACGGTTTCAGAGAAATTAATTTTTATTTGTGACAATTTTGCGATTGTCGTAAGGAGTTAGTCACGGACTGTGGAAATGCAGCAACGTTGTAATCAGCTGATGTGTCAAACGAATAACCTATAAATCAGTATAATAAAGTTATATCGTAAATTCTTGTTTTGTCTGCATTGTTTCATGCAGAAAGGATAGAGGAAGAATACAAATTAAATAATTTCGATGAACAATAGAATAAGTGTGAAATTTGAGGCTTTTATTGTTTCATCTAACCTGCCTGCACAGTGCATTACTGCCAACGTACAAGCCACAAACTACATAGTACGCTGTTTAACTTTTTTCATTAAATTTCATTTATAATAACAACAAATAATATTGATAGTTATCGTTCAGACAATGCATATTTATCTATTTTAACTTATTCCAATTACTTTTTCTCCTTTACACTGATGAATATTGATGTTAAATAAATACGAAATTTAATGTTCTAAAGTTGAATTCAGGGCATTTTCCCTGCCAAAAGTTTTATTATAGAAAGTTGAAAAAAGCAAATAAAAGTAATAAACTGTTGAGGAAGTAAAAAATAACTTTTTAAATAAGAAATATATTATGTTAACCATTATTTATATCACTTATCACTAGGCTTACAACACGTTTGAAGCAGATATTCAAATTTTTCGTTTTTCAAGCACTTGTCAACAATTGTATCTCAGATACATCTTTAAATATTTCTGCTGTAACTTTATAATAGTTTGATTTTGCTTATTGACGATTTCTATTATGACATTTCTTCTGACATTTATAAAATACACAATCGAAGAATTTAACAAATATATTGTGATATTTTTATAAAAAAGTAGAATAATATTGATAAGCCGAATTTTTAAATAGGTGGAGCTCCACCTCCTCCAGGGATAGGTCAACGCCCTATAGATCCGTCTCAGACCCCTGCTGCAACAGCTGGACCACAAATTCCAGGTCCAAATGTCATTGGTCCTGCAGGTGTGACGAGGTCAAGTTGTCAAACGCCACAACAACAACAACAGCAACCACAACCAGGCACTAAGACCAACAGAGTGACAAGCGTTGCGAAACCGGCTGGATTAGATCCATTGTTGATACTACAAGAAAGAGAAAACAGGTAGAGAACTTGTCAAATAACATATGTAGTATAAATCATATCTTACATCGATAAAAAGATTTAATAATAAAATATGATGTTTGATTGCAGAGTCGCATCTCGTATATCACTTCGGATGGAACAACTCAGTAATTTGCCGACAAATATGCCTGAGGATCTGCGTATACAGGCCCAGATCGAACTACGCATGCTTAGAGTACTAAACTTTCAGAGACAATTGAGATCAGAGGTACTTATTTTATAACATGGAGAATGGAGTTTCCGTTTTATATAATTTTCAGAATATAATGTTTCATTCAAATCTTTTTTTGATTCCTGGTAGATTTTAGCGTGTACTCGAAAAGATACTACTTTAGAAACTGCAGTAAATGTGAAAGCTTATAAACGTACGAAACGGCAAGGATTACGCGAGGCTAGGGCTACCGAAAAATTGGAGAAGCAACAGAAATTAGAAGCAGAACGTAAACGCAGACAAAAACATCAAGTAAGTTTGTTTTATATATTTATATCGTAAATTTTTTGTTTTGCATCAATAGATCCATTATCAATATTATAAAAAAATATATTTGAGTGGAAATATGATTATTGCATATTATTATTTTTGTCATGTTTTCAGGAATTTCTTACTTCTGTACTTCAACATGGAAAAGACTTTAAAGAATTTCACCGTAATAATGTTGCAAAGTTGGCTAGGCTTAATAAAGCAGTGCTTAACCACCACGCAAATGCTGAACGAGAGCAAAAGAAAGAACAAGAACGTATTGAAAAGGAGCGTATGCGTCGTTTAATGGCAGAAGACGAAGAGGGATATAGAAAATTAATTGATCAAAAGAAAGACAAACGTTTAGCATTCTTGTTGTCTCAAACCGACGAGTATATAAGTAATTTGACGGAAATGGTCAAGCAACATAAAATGGAACAAAAGAGAAAGCAAGCTGAAGAACAAAAGCGTAAGAAGGTAATGTCATGTTATGTATTTAAGAACTACGTATTGTTTTAATTAACTATATTAACGAAATATTATATTTATACAGAAAAAGAAGAAGTTGCAAGATGGTGAAACCGGTGAAGATGGTGCGACCAACGATGATACACGTGTTGGTGTAATAGAAACATCCACTGGTCGCACACTCACTGGTGATGAAGCACCTTTAATGAGTCAACTGTCAGCATTCTTGGAAGCTCATCCAGGGTGGGAACCAATTGAATCAGACAGTGAAGAAGATGAGGAAGATGATGAAGAGGATAATGGAAATGAGAGCGAGGATAAATCTGATGGCAAGTTTACAATTTTTTTTTAATTTATAGTTTCCTTCTCATTTATAATTAATTAATTTATGAAATATCTATTAGGCAAGGATAAATCTACTGGCGATTCTGAAGAAGAGAAAGTGAAAAAAACAATACACAAAGCAAAAGTGGAGGATGACGAATATAAAACAGAAGAACAGACGTACTACAGCATCGCACATACCATTCGTGAAGTAGTTACAGAGCAGGCAACCATTATGGTGAATGGAAAATTAAAGGAATATCAGATCAAGGTATCATATCCATTTTAACAAAATATTTTTACATCATGCACAATATTTTATATCAGGATGTATACGGCCTGAAAAAACTTGGAATTGTCAGGGAATTTTATTGGAAGTCGGGGAATTTTTGTGAAATAGAGCAAAATTTGTTCCCCTCTTCTTCTTCTAAACGAAAGGATATATGTGATAGATACTAGATAGAAGGATGAAAGCTGACATCTATGCAACGTACTGATGCGTCCCCTGAGAAAAGTGTATATAACAACATATACATGCGCTTTTTCAGGAGGCGCACCGTGCAGATGATTGGTCTTTTGGCCAGATATTTTATGTGAAAATTTAAAAAATGTTATGCATATGGTGAGGATGACTTGCTATCTCTCTCATGGCAATGTCAACATAGAACGAGGTTTCTCTGTCAATATTGAATGCCTTTTTCAGAACATGCGAGAAGAATCCGTAATCGTTTTTCGTCAAATATATGATGCTATGTTATACCATGGTGGTATTGTTGCCTTACAGATATCTAAAGATCTTTTGCTTAGCACTCGAAAATGTTCATTCTCGCTATATAGAATATTTAGAACGACGTCGACAACAAATATCTGCTGCAAAGCAAGAAATGTCTTTAAAGAGAAAATAGAGTTTAGAAACAAAGAAATTAGAAATTAAACGCTTAAAAATTAAAAAAAATATGCAAAAAGAGGCAGAAGCGCTTTAAGAGCAAATTACAGCTTTAAAAAAATAAGTTTTGTTTTACAATTTTTTCTTAAAATGTTTTTTTATGATTATTTGATCTCAAATATAATTAAATTAAATATAATTAAATTAAATTAAATTAAAATTTAAACTGTAAATTATCTAGTCTTAGGATATTTGTGTTCATTTTTTTTTTAGTTTTTTGATATTTCAGGCATTTTCTTAATTTTCAAATACACATGTTCAAATTCTCACTTTTGACGTCAATAGACAATAGTCAATAGAACAGTCAAAGTGACTACACAGGAGCCTTAAAAGATTATTTTTTATAAGGTAAATATACCAATGTCTGGACGTGTACCTAATTCTGGACTTTTGGTTTTTAAATTACGAATATTTGAATTTTCGATATAAAATAATATACGTATAATTAATATGTATGTATATTCTATATTAAGAGTTCAAATATTCTTATTTAAATACTAAAACGATAACAATGTCCAGACTTAGGTACGTGTCCAACTATTGGTATTTTTACCTTAATATTCAAGCTTTTATCACTTGCTGATGGACAGTGAACATATTAACAGTTATATGTATTAACAGTTACATACATCAAATGTATATTTTCTGTTTAATTTAATTTAATAAACTTTTTTAAACACACAAAAACAGCAAGAATTTTGTGCAATAAATATTATTTACTATATATTATGCAATAAATAAATATTATTTAAAGAAAATTTGTAAAAATTTTTTTTATTTTGCCTGGAATTTTTAACAAGTTATCTGGAAAGTCAGGGAATTTTTTTTTCGAATTTGCGTATACACCTTGTATATGTCTTCTTCTCGGTATGATAAAATTTAATTGATTGTTTTAGGGTTTGGAATGGTTAGTATCGCTGTTCAACAATAACCTGAACGGTATCTTGGCAGACGAAATGGGTCTCGGTAAAACAATTCAAACAATTGCTCTGGTAACATATCTTATGGAGAAGAAGAAAGTCAACGGCCCATTCCTTATCATTGTTCCTCTATCGTAAGTTTCAATTCCATTAAAAAAAAGGTGTTATATAAGGTGTTTGATACAAGACAGTCCAAGGTACATGTGCAGGTAAAATCAACCTATATAAAAAATTCCTTACCACTTAAAATTTCGAGAAACAAATAAGATTGGTAAACCAATGGTTTATAAGCGCGATCTTATCGAAAATGTTTAAGACGTGACTGTTTTTTATCAAAGGTAGATATCGGCTAACAGCTAAAAAAGGAGTAATGATGCGAACGGCGCGTAAACAATTGTTTCTCGACGTATTGTAAGTGTGTCGTATGCGTACAATTAAGAAACAATCGTAAGTTGTTTCAGCCATTTTCGACAAGATCGCATTTATAGAGCTCGTCACAAAATCGCGCGTATTGGTATGTCAATAATGGTATGAAATTCTTTCATTTATTTCTCGAAATTTTATGTAATTATAGATATATATATATATATATATATATATATATATATATATATATATATATATATATATATATATATAT
>NW_022639611.1:727040-729009 GCF_010583005.1 Odontomachus brunneus | reverse complement strand
CACACACACACACACACACACACACACACACACACACACACACACACACACACACACACACACACACACACACACACACACACACACACACACACACACACACACACACACACACACACACACACACACACACACACACACACACACACACACACACACACACACACACACACACACACACACACACACACACACACACACACACACACACACACACACACACACACACACACACACACACACACACACACACACACACACACACACACACACACACACACACACACACACACACACACACACACACACACACACACACACACACACACACACACACACACACACACACACACACACACACACACACACACACACACACACACACACACACACACACACACACACACACACACACACACACTGTATGTATACAGGGTGTCCCGAACCTCCATGATGATTCTTGGTGAGAACGTAGAACGGATTAAGGTGAGCAACAAAGTCCTGTGCCGTTTTACGATATTGGCAATAATAATCGAGATATTAATAAAAAAAGATTGGTGAATGATCACGCGCAATATGGTAGATGAGTTGCAGTGACGCCGTCTGCCGTTGTATACTTATACATTAAGTCAAACTGAACAAAAAAGTCCTCTACTATTTTGCAAATAACCACATAGATTTTTAGATATTAATTTTAAAAAATTTATGTATTATGGTATACAATCATATATAAGTAACAATTTTCTTTAATATTTAAAAATCTATGTGATCATTTGCAAAATGGTAGAGGACTTTTTTGTTCAGTTCGACTTAATATATAAGTATACAACAGCAGACGGCCCCACTGCAGCTCATCTACCATATCGCGCGTGATCATTCACCAATCTTTTTTAATTAATATCTCGACTATTATTGCGAATATCGCAAAACTGCACAGGACTTTCTTGGTTACCTCAATCCGTTCTATGTTCTCACCAAGGGTCATCGTGGAGGTTCGGGATATCCTGTATATATATATACAGGGTGCTCCATATGTCCCGGACCGGCTGAATATCTCGGAAAGTATGCACTTTTGAGAAAAATATTTCAGACAAAAGTTGCAATATATAAGGTGATGTATTTAGTAATGTTAGTAGTTTGATCTTGGGTGGCGTGGCCCAAGATCAGGTCAAAGTCAACTTTGCTTTTTTAAATAGAACCATTTATTTTTTATTACGGAATTTTATTCTACGTAAAGAAACAAACAACTTTTGTTGAAAAATTTTTTCATATGACCCCTATTTTTTAAGATATTTGCGGAAATGTCTACAAAATTATTGGTTTCAATAATTTTTTATTCGAATTCTATCAACTTTACCAACAAATGGCAAGAGATAAAAATTACTTATTTTTGTCTCATAGAGCTCTGATAATTTTTTCATAATTTTTTATTAACTCTTTAATACTTTAAGAAAATGTAAGAAAATGCAATACTTAAAAGTTCATAGAAAATTCTGAAAAAATTCTTAGAGCTCTATGAGACAAAAATAAATAATTTTTATCTCTTGCTATTTTTTGGTAAAGTTGATAGAATTCGAGTAAGAAATTATTGAAACCAATAATTCTCTAGATATTTTATAGATCATAAATATCTTAAAAAATAGGAGTTGTACAATTTTTCAAACAAAAGTTGTTTGTTTCTTTACATAGAATAAAATTCCGTAACAAAAGATACATGTTTCTATTTAAAAAAAGCAAAGTTGACTTTGACTTGACCTTGGCGACGCCACTCAAGGTCAAACTGTTAACATCACTTTATATACTGCAACTTTTGTCTGAAATATTTTTCTCAAAAGTGCATACTTTCCGAGATATTCAGCCAGTCCGGGACATATGGAACACCCTGTCTATATATATATACATATATATATATATATATATACATATATATATACATATATATATATACATATATATATATATATATATA
>NW_022639611.1:719016-727017 GCF_010583005.1 Odontomachus brunneus | reverse complement strand
ATATATATATATATATATACACATATATACATATATATACATATATATACACACACACACATATATATATATATATATATATATATATACACATACATACATACATATATACATATATATACACATATACATATATATACATATATATATACATACACACACACACACACACACACACACACACATATATATATATATATATATATATATATATATATATATATATATATATATATATATATATATATATATATATATATATATATATATATATATATATATATATATATATATATATATACATATATATATACATACACACACACACACACACACACACACACACATATATATATATATATAGTGTGTGTATTTGTGTATGTATATACTTTTAGAACATTGTCAAATTGGGTTCTTGAATTTGAGAAATGGGCACCAAGCGTCGTCGTAGTATCATACAAAGGTTCTCCAGCTGGCAGAAGAACGATACAGTCTCAAATGCGAGCTACAAAGTTCAATGTCTTGTTAACAACTTATGAATATGTTATCAAAGATAAAGGCGTGTTAGCTAAACTGCAATGGAAGTATATGATCATCGACGAAGGACATAGAATGAAAAATCATCATTGCAAACTTACTCAAGTACTGAATACGCATTACTTGGCTCCTCATCGATTACTTTTGACAGGCACACCCTTGCAAAACAAATTGCCAGAATTGTGGGCTCTTCTAAATTTTTTGCTACCCTCAATCTTCAAATCCTGCAGTACATTCGAGCAATGGTTTAATGCTCCTTTTGCAACCACTGGTGAAAAGGTAAACATTTAATTAATAATAAAAAAACACATGTGTAATTTCTTTATAATATATTTTTATTTAATATTTTATCACTATGATGTTACATAGGTGGAACTTAACGAAGAAGAAACTATTTTAATTATTCGTCGTTTACACAAAGTTTTGCGGCCTTTCTTATTGAGACGTTTGAAGAAGGAAGTAGAGTCACAGTTACCTGATAAAGTAGAATATATTATCAAATGCGACATGTCTGGCCTTCAGAAAGTACTTTATAAGTATGTCATCGTATCATCCATTCTCTATATTGAAAAATTTTTGCAAACGTAATAATACTAAATTAAATTCTTCTAGACATATGCAAAGCAAGGGTGTATTATTAACTGATGGGTCAGAAAAAGGTAAACAAGGAAAGGGTGGTGCCAAAGCTCTTATGAATACCATCGTTCAGCTCAGGAAATTGTGCAACCATCCATTTATGTTCCAAGCTATAGAAGAGAAATACTGTGAACATGTAGGAACACAAGGTTCTGGTGTTATTACTGGGTATGCATATTGTTCTCAACTATTTTCAAACTCTTTGTATGTAAAAAAAAATTTATTTAGTTCGTATATGCCACTAGACCCGATCTATATCGTGCATCTGGAAAGTTCGAGCTCCTCGATCGTATTCTTCCTAAATTGAAGGCTACGAATCACAGAGTTTTACTGTTTTGTCAAATGACTCAATTAATGACAATTATGGAAGATTATTTGAGTTGGCGAGGATTTATGTATTTACGATTGGACGGTACAACGAAGGCGGAAGACAGAGGTGATCTTTTGAAAAAGTTCAATGATCCCGGATCGGAATATTTCCTTTTCTTGTTGTCTACACGTGCTGGTGGTCTTGGTTTAAATCTTCAAGCTGCTGATACAGTTATTATCTTCGATTCTGATTGGAATCCTCATCAGGTACATACATGATATTAACAAATAAAATATACAAAATTTATAGTATATAGCATTTAAAAAATATATGCACGTGTTACAGGATCTGCAAGCTCAAGACAGAGCACATCGAATAGGACAAAAGAACGAAGTACGTGTACTTCGATTAATGACTGTAAATTCTGTTGAAGAACGAATATTAGCAGCGGCTAGATATAAATTAAACATGGACGAGAAGGTTATTCAGGCCGGAATGTTTGATCAGAAGTCTACTGGATCTGAGCGACAACAGTTTCTTCAGAGTATCTTACATCAAGATGACGCTGAGGATGAAGAAGAAAATGAAGTGCCCGATGACGAAACTGTGAATCAAATGATTGCTAGGACAGAAGGTGAATTCGAAATATTCCAGAAATTGGATGTAGAACGCGAGGAGGCCAATATGGGCCCGAATCGCAAGTCACGATTATTGGAGGAAGCCGAATTGCCTGACTGGTTGGTGAAAGATGATGATGAGGTAGAAAGGTGGACATATGAAGAGGACAAAGACAGATTCCTTGGAAGAGGTTCAAGGCAACGTAAAGAAGTTGATTACTCTGACAGTTTGACTGAGAAGGAGTGGTTGAAGGCAATCGATGATGACGGCGCAGAGTATGAAGAGGAAGAGGAAGATGATAAGAAGAAGAAAAAGACACGAAAACGAAAGAAAAAGGGTGAGGAAGATGATGAGCCGATGCCGAAGAAACGAAGAGGTGGCGGAGCTTTGGTTGATCCCAAAATGAAACAGGCTATGAAGAAGTTAATCATGTTAGTTGTTAATTACACTGATAGTACTGATGGCCGAGTATTGAGTGAACCTTTTATGAAATTACCATCACGAAGGGAATTGCCAGACTATTATGATATCATTAAGAAACCTTTGACTATTAATAAATTGTTGCAGAAAATCGAAGAAGGCAAAGTAAGTATTCATTTTATATATTTGTTAAGAGTCCATTATATATAAATATTGATGATAATTTTATTTATTCAAGTATGCTGATTTCGATGAGCTTGAGAAAGATTTTATGCAACTTTGTAAGAATGCACAAATTTATAACGAAGAAGCATCTCTTATTCATGAGGATTCAATAGTGTTGCAATCTGTTTTCACAAATGCACGTCAGCGCCTTGAAGAAGAAGGTAATAATTCCGACGGAGATGATAAAGGTACGTATATATTCTGATCATTTAGGAAGATTGAAATAATATGTTAATCCTCTCTTTTTTAATTAGATGGCGAAGAAGGCTCAGACGCGGACTCCAGCGTAAGAATGAAAATTAAATTAAAAGGCAGAAAAGGCGAGGGAAGGGGTGGTCGTAGAAAGCGAGTTACTAAGAAATATATATCCGACGACGAGGATGATGCTGATGATAATTAAGGATGTAATGTATTTTTCTTTTAAAGCGGTATTTGGCAGGATTTTTTTATTCGTAAGTAATTGATGACATTTTTGAATATGCGTTTGCAATAAAGAAAGAAAGAAGGGATAGAGAGAGTGTGTGTGTGTATGTGTGTGTGCGTGCGTTGGCGCGCGCGCGCGCGCGTGTGTGTATGTGTGTGAGTGTGAGTGAGTGAGTAATTAAATGACTCCGTATGTGTATTGTGTGTAGTTATATTTTTTATATGCTACATATGTGAACGAGTCAAATCCGTTTTATTACGAATACATTTTGTCTAACACCGCTTGGAAAGAATAAAACATCAGTGCAGTGTAAGTATTTATCATGGATCACTTTTTCTTGATAAGATTACTTTTGGAAAATTGTTTGACAGCATATTACACGTCAATGTTAACTGATACAGTAAAATCTTACAAAAAAGTACAACTATAAATTATAACATGACTTTGACAAAATACTGTCGTCATTAAATTATGATTTTAGGCGTAGTAAGTACAGTTTGTGTACGTGCGTTGCTGTGTGAGAATATCAATATTATTATAAATCTATTTAGACACCTGGATATATAGAAATAACGCATTATAATTTTTTATTTTAAATGAATTTACGGGGTAATTTATGTAGAAGTATTGCATATTGTACAGAAGTTAACGTCAAGATTTACTTAAGATTTACTTTTTGCGATTTACGATTTTCATTATTTGCGATGAGGTCCAATGTTGTACTTGAATTTTGATTGCTATATTTAATTTCGAGCTCGTATGTTGTTCGTCTTAAAACAGCATAGACATTTGAATATTTTGTTCTATGTCTCGCCGCATTTGTATAATAAAATATACTACATTTTTATCTATACATATATTTAAACATATACATACATATATGCATATAAGTGTGTGTGTGTGCGCGTATGCGTGGGCGCGTGTGTGTGTGTGTGCGTGTGTGTGCGCGCGCGTATGTGTGTGCGTGCGCGTGTGTGTGTGTGCGCGCGTGTGCGTGCGTCGCGCGTGTGTGCGTGCGTGTGTGTGTGCGTGCGCGCGTGCGCGTGCGCACATATATGGGTAACTAAATATATATATATATATATATATATATATATATATTTAGTTTACATGTAAAAACTTTTCAATTAGCCGAGATAATGGCATATATTCATTTACAAATATTTACGCGATATAGTTAGCTGTAGATATATTGTGATATTATTCACAATAGCTGATGAATGGCCGATAATTTATTAATATTGGCACTGTTATTATTACATTGTCATTCTGTATTTTGATTCCTAAAGATTTATACATAAATGTGTAATTATGAAGTTTAGTGTGTGTAAGATGACCGTCAATATATACAGGGTGTGATATTAAAATATGAATAAAAGGATTTTTCGTTTGACAAAAAATTATTAAAACATTAATTTCTTAAATAAAAACAGATTGAGATCATTGTTATTTGAGGTAAAATATGTAACTACAATCTTTATTAAAAGCAATTGGACACATGTGAGAAATTATATAGTTATTAATTTTATCACTTGAGTTTCAGGAATAAGGAAAAATATATAACTTTTGATCTTCAAAATTGCAAACGTTTTTTTTCTAAAAATTGGATCTTATAAAGGTAAAATTTATCTTATATTTTTAATTAATTTTTACATGAAGAGTATCATATACACATGTCTTTTCCGATTTTTTGTCACTAATTCCATCACATCTTGTGTAATCGCCATGTCGTGATTTCTAAATATAAAAATGATTATTTCAGATATATTCTCTCTCATGGTGTATTTAAACTAGAATTTTTAATCGCACATTTTTTACTCATTAAGTTTAGAAATAAGCATCTCTGTAATAAGTTTATCATGATTTCATTAAGGTATGTGCGCTTCAATGTATACTATAAGATTGGAAAGTATTCATAAATAAATGCAGTGTACTGTATGAACTGCGTAAATATAAAAGATAAGCAAATAAAATAAGAATATAGATAAAATTAGATATGAATTAGATAAAATTAGATAAAAATTTTTTGAATTGATATAAACGGACATAACTGACGAAGATATGACTCAGAGTTTTAATCTTTTAAATTCATTAAACTTCATTCATTATAATAATATACATGATTAATGAACAAAAATATCGTTATTAACGCTGACATAATATTGAATTTTATTTTTGTGTCTACTAGGTATATTGTATGACTATTTAAATAAAAGACGTTTTTGACTAGAGGTAAAGACTTCTAAACGTTACATAAAGATAAAATTTATATAAGTAATGCAAGGTAGACGTGTGCATGCATACGTGCGTGCGTAAATAAATCCATAATAAAAATACTGATGTATATCTGTGAAGTGTGCTTTTATCGCGAATGTCGAGTCTTATTGTTCCACTTTTTCCGAATATTTGATTGGTTCTTTGCGAAGTAAGCGCGAAAAGTAGGTGAGCAAGAGTTGTTTGCTTCGCGTTGCGTGCGGCTGTCATTGCCGGAGGCAAGTGACGGTTCGTTTGAATATCAAATTGAAGGGTTAATAAATGAGGTTACATTTTTGATATTATAATTGTTTTATGTGCATTGAAACATTTGTCGTGATTATTTCGAAGAAAACGACGAAGATATGTGTCAGATAAAAGTAGGTATACTACAGAGATTCTAACTTGGGTCCTCTGAGGGGGATGCGAGGCGAGGGGAACTGCGGGCGTGGGGGCTGACGGCAGGGGGTTTTACCGACGTTACCGATATTTTTACCGACATTTATTCATTACCGGTATTTTTACCGACATATTTATATATTGCTGGTATTTTTACCAACATATTTATTACCGGCATTTTTACCGACATATTTATTTATTACCGACATAATTGGTAATTTTTATCGACCCTGCGATTTGTTTTTACCGACATATTTTTCTACATATTTTTTATTAACATAATTTATATCTCGGCTCTGCCCCCTCCCTGTTCGCAGCGGCTCGCGAGCGGGCCGCGCCACCCATCCACCTTCTAGAATATTCATGGCCTTTCCCCCTCTCCGACCACTCGTCCATGCACCGTCTTCTAGAATATTCTCGAATATTTCAGAAAGTTCGAGACATTCTTTGAGGAGGACAAATCTTTTCAAGCAGAGTTTACCCTCCGAAACTATGCAGCCCCGATAAAAATTTATCTTTAAACATACACTATCGTATGCTTTCGAGCTATCGCATACCTACGATATACTTACGTACATACTTTTTCAAAGATTTGGTTGGGAAAAGGAAGTCAAAGAGAGAAAAGATATTAATATATTTTTAAAAATGTTTATTTTGCATAATAAAGGTTTACAACTCTCTTCGGCACTGAGATCACCAATTGAATATTTTTAATATATTCTGCAAAGCACAATGCTTAATATGATTATTACATTGTAAAATATTGGTTGTATTCAGTTTGTTCAAGGAAACTATGTCCTCGTAATCCGCATTCAAGGTCTCGATGATCAGGTTACTTTTTATATTGTCTAGAAGATTCGCCAACCATTCTCGCTTTTCACACCTCTTTACGTATACGAGTCTGGGGGAAACGTCTTCATGTTCCATATCGCATGATTTGCCAACTATAGCTGTCGTAATTAAATGCTTGGCTCTGCTGTATGCAACGATCCCGTCATCTTATCGTAGTCCATGATGATTAGCCATCAACCAGTATGTTCTCGATTTATCGGATTTCGTGAGAAGATGCCATGGTATGGGACTAGCAAAGACATAATGGGAGAGAACAGATCCATTCCTAAGTATCGCTACTTCCTTTACAATGAATCTCTTTCCAAAGACAAATTCTTGCAAGTCCACAAACGTTGGTACGACCATAGCGAAGTACTCTTCGAGATGTTCGAGAAATAAATGTCATGTATAGCCTTTTGATGTTTTCTATTATTCTTTTCTCATACATACTTTCCAATGTTAGTTGCGCACTAAGTTAGTTAGTGGGCTGTATTCAACTACACGATCATGCAGGATCAGATAGTATGCGGTAGTATTTGCTGATATATTCTCTCTACACTCAAATTCTATCCGCACATGTAGGCTGTGTTCGGAAACACACACTGTGTGCACACTACTAGACGATAGCTGGAGTGAGCGAAATACAAGAGTGAGATAAAAAGAGAGGGAGAGTACTCGAGTGACGTTTCCGAACGCAGCCCTACAGTGGCACTCTTGACAGATTTGTTTTGATGTGAACAATCGATAACCACGAAAGGATCATGCTTCAGAAAGTCGATAGTTGTTGACCATATCTCAGCACTGTTGTATCCATAATTCGATTTACGGAGACGGCTATACATATCATAAAGTATTGCATATCTTTTTTTTTACAAAATCCAAATTCATGTCATCGTATGGATAAGACTCTAAATTTAGATAGAGCTTCACGTTGGTCAAATTGCAGTTGTCGAATTGAGTTATATTTTCCGACATGACATTTTTTCGATTAGTCTGCAGGGCAAAGATAACATATCGCGATTTTTCTAAATTAGTGGCTGTTTTGACGGTCCACAGAAGTTTGGTCGTGCTTTGTAGCAGAGGAAATTCATACAAATCCCATGAGCGAAAACTCATACTCAGGTATCGACCATTCTCCAATGTTCTCAGCAGGGCAAGTTTATAGATATCATTCAACATTACGTGAGGCATTCGCTATTGTATCTTGAATAGCTCGTTTTTAGGTTGCAACGCTGAAGATGCAAGTAGACTATTATTGTTACTGCGCGACCGTAATAAAATTAATTCGTGACGCGCGTTAATTACTACACGCTTTTAGTCTTCGCAGAATCCTAGCAGTATGCTAAGC
>NW_022639611.1:718877-719006 GCF_010583005.1 Odontomachus brunneus | reverse complement strand
GGTAAGTAATTTTTGAAGATTGCATTAAAATATTGTTTACTTTAAACATTTTTTACGTACATTTAAGAAAATTTTTTTAGATTTATTTTTGTGCTTTATAAATTTTTTAATGTTTTTTAAATTTATTTT
>NW_022639611.1:718558-718867 GCF_010583005.1 Odontomachus brunneus | reverse complement strand
CGTTTTTAGGTTGCAACGCTGAAGATGCAAGTAGACTATTATTGTTACTGCGCGACCGTAATAAAATTAATTCGTGACGCGCGTTAATTACTACACGCTTTTAGTCTTCGCAGAATCCTAGCAGTATGCTAAGCGGTACGCAAAAGTTGAAGTATCCATCTGCCGAAACAGCGTCAGTCGTATTCCACGCAGCATTTTTCATGATAGCATTTTTGTCCGAAGATAACGATACATAGTTTTTCAGCGTGGAAGTTATTCCCATATTTCTGTTACGATCAATCTCTACACCATCCAGTTCGTACCGATGTG
>NW_022639611.1:718467-718548 GCF_010583005.1 Odontomachus brunneus | reverse complement strand
CAAAACAGTTATACAATACAGTTATACAGTTTAACTAATAAAATAAGCTATATATATATATATATATATATATATATATAT
>NW_022639611.1:718171-718457 GCF_010583005.1 Odontomachus brunneus | reverse complement strand
TAATAAAATAAACAAAAATAAAATATATGTCCGCACGAAAAAAAATAATATACTTTTATTCTTTTATGTACATTAAGAGAGATATTTTCTTCTTCTGCAAAAGCATTCTGGCTGTTGCTCTTAATGACGTTTTATTTTGATTTATGTCGTCGTATACCTCCCAATTTCCCGTTATTCGACGGCAATGTGCGATGTAGTGTCCAGTGTCATTTTCATTGGTACCACCAATATATTCCGTTGCTGCGACTAATTTATATGCGGAATGGCAAAATTATATATCCGATGG
>NW_022639611.1:717627-718161 GCF_010583005.1 Odontomachus brunneus | reverse complement strand
TTAGTCTTCGCAGAATCCTAGCAGTATGCTAAGCGGTACGCAAAAGTTGAAGTATCCATCTGCCGAAACAGCGTCAGTCGTATTCCACGCAGCATTTTTCATGATAGCATTTTTGTCCGAAGATAACGATACATAGTTTTTCAGCGTGGAAGTTATTCCCATATTTCTGTTACGATCAATCTCTACACCATCCAGTTCGTACCGATGTGAACTTGGCGCCCAACTTAAAAAAAATAAAAAAATTTTTATACTATGGGTTTGTACCTCGTTTGTACCCGTTTGTATCACATTTTGTTTCGTTTGTACCTAAAGGGTTAAAATGTTATGGAGGTTCAAAAAAATCGTCAGCGCCCAACATTAAGATATCTAAAAACGGCCAACGCCATTCGAAAGAGCATCGTTTGTACCCGTTTGTACCACTTTTGTTTTCGTTTGTACCTCAAAGGGTCCGGAAATACAGCGTTTTTCAATTTTGACATACTCTATATAGCGAACTCCGCTATTTTTAGAGATATCGAAAAGCAGCCAACGGCA
>NW_022639611.1:716253-717617 GCF_010583005.1 Odontomachus brunneus | reverse complement strand
CCACCAATATATTCCGTTGCTGCGACTAATTTATATGCGGAATGGCAAAATTGTATATCCGATGGTATCTCAGAAAGTGTAAACATACCGGACCAATGAGTGTATCCGAGCCTTTCAGCAAGTTTACTCCATTGCAGGCATTCAATGTCTATGAAAAGATGTGTCCCTGATGTAAAATTTGTATTTAAATTTTCGTTAGCGCATCTTTGACATTTATTATTTATTTCTTGGATCTTTTGATTAATACTTATTTGCAATCCGGACATACCATATTCGTATATTGATTTAGGATTTATTTGTAAAACTTTATTAGTTTCGTAGCCCATCCATTTACACATAGAACATTCTTGCGACATTTTATAAGAGAATGAATTTTCCATTACATGGTTTTCTATTAGTCCACTTATGTTACATTCACATTGAATCGACCCACCTTTTAAGGGAAAAATTTTATATAATATTAAGCCTCTTTCTTTGTATATTTTTTGTGATGTACCAGATGTAGATATTAATTTAATAAAATCTGACATATCACTTGAGGTGTTATTAATATAGTTATAATACGTGATCCAATCGCGATAAGCTACTAATAACGATTGTACAATGCTATCGAATGCACATGTATTTTTGAACATTAAATATTGGCCCGAAATCTTTTGTGGGCATAACAAATTGCCGTTCAGCAATAAAGCAATTTTTGGTGTTACACGAGGCTTATTGTGAATGCTATCTACATCAGGACATACTCTCAAATATTTACCACGTTTTAAATCTTTCTCTTTTTTACCCTTCCATGTCTCAACTTCATTTAGAAAAGATGTCTATGTTTGTTCTATTATATGTTCTTTGTTTGGTGAGTCATGTACTATTGATACACACACCTCCATATTGTCATCTTTATTATAATTGTCATGAATTTTATCTTCTTGAGATATATAAACTTCGTCTTCTTTAGACATATAAACTTCATCTTTTTGACACATATCAACTTTGTTTTTATTCGTGTTTACTTTATTCCAGTTTATTGTATTATTTGAAAATTCGTCGGTTGTATTGGACGTTGTTGTATCAGCATTTAAAAGTTTCGTAGTACCTGCAAGCGATCTAATGTGCGATATTAAGAATTTATCTGCGCGTATATTTGTGGTGCCTTTAAAAACTAAATTTTTTACTTCGTTAAAATATTCCTCGCTTCTAGCTGACGATGCAATGCTTATTCCATTGAACGCCATTACCGCTGTCCATAATGGAAGCTCCTTACAGATTCTGAGTAAGTTTACAGCGAAGTTAGGACAATAATATGGGTTCGGCCTGTCTCCGGATGTTATAGATCTTGTACTATTTAATTCCATATCACGAATGAA
>NW_022639611.1:715273-716243 GCF_010583005.1 Odontomachus brunneus | reverse complement strand
AGTTGTATTGGACGTTGTTGTATTAGCATTTAAAAGTTTCGTAGTACCTGCAAGCGATCTAATGTGCGATATTAAGAATTTATCTGCGCGTATATTTGTGGTGCCTTTAAAAACTAAATTTTTTACTTCGTTAAAATATTCCTCGCTTCTAGCTGACGATGCAATGCTTATTCCATTGAACGCCATTACCGCTGTCCATAATGGAAGCTCCTTACAGATTCTGAGTAAGTTTACAGCGAAGTTAGGACAATAATATGGGTTCGGCCTGTCTCCGGATGTTATAGATCTTGTACTATTTAATTCCATATCACGAATGAAATCATTTATGTAATTACCAGCAAATTCATGCTCGAAAGCATCATCTAGGTATTCATCTATGTTGTTTTCATATTGTAATTCTTCAGTTTTTATAATATTTAATAACCGTTGCTGTGCATTGAAACAAGTAAATTTATCACTATTAATGGAAAGATCCTCTGTTTCGGAAAAAGCAACTGTCAAGATATCAACACAAATCTGTTTGAAACTTTCAAGAGTTGTGATTTTACTTAAAATACCAATGCATCTAACAAAAAAGTCCTTGACTCGACTATGCTTGTCTTTGAAACATTTCCATCGGCAAACAAGTTTAATTAAATGAGCAATGTCGATTCTAAGAATACATTTGGGTATATTTATGCGATCGTTATTTAGTAATATTTTCATGCAATTTTCGACGTACCCGCTGAGATCGCAATTGTTAAACGCGAGAGCTACGGCATTTAAGAGAGCAAAGGAATAATCAGTTACGACCTCTTTGGGATGGGGTGCACCTGCTCGCAGCCATTCTCGCAACCAATATGTCAAAATATTCGTATCGTGTTTTGTTGAAATCATTTGCAGAACGGGTAAAATTTTTGCCTTATAAGGAACAACTGCTTGATATAAAAACACGAAATCCGTACATTCATCGGGTTTTTTAATATTTTTT
>NW_022639611.1:713515-714140 GCF_010583005.1 Odontomachus brunneus | reverse complement strand
TGGTACAAACGGGTACAAACGATTCTCTTTCGATTGCCGTTGGCTGCTTTTCGATATCTCTAAAAATAGCGGAGTTCGCTATATAGAGTATGTCAAAATTGAAAAACGCTGTATTTCCGGACCCTTTGAGGTACAAACGAAAACAAAAGTGGTACAAACGGGTACAAACGATGCTCTTTCGAATGGCGTTGGCCGTTTTTAGATATCTTAATGTTGGGCGCTGACGATTTTTTTGAACCTCCATAACATTTTAACCCTTTAGGTACAAACGAAACAAAATGTGGTACAAACGGGTACAAACGAGGTACAAACCCATAGTATAAAAATTTTTTTATTTTTTTTAAGTTGGGCGCCAAGTTCACATCGGTCCAGTTCGTAACGAATCTCATTAAACATAAATGCAACGCAATTACGTCCCAATGTTACAGTCGCACTATTGGGTAGAGATTGATCGTAACAGAAATATGGGAATAACTTCCACGCTGAAAAACTATGTATCGTTATCTTCGGACAAAAATGCTATCATGAAAAATGCTGCGTGGAATACGACTGACGCTGTTTCGGCAGATGGATACTTCAACTTTTGCGTACCGCTTAGCATACTGCTAGGATTCTGCGAAGACTA
>NW_022639611.1:701372-713505 GCF_010583005.1 Odontomachus brunneus | reverse complement strand
AACTGACGCTGTTTCGGCAGATGGATACTTCGACTTTTGCGTACCGCTTAGCATACTGCTAGGATTCTGCGAAGACTAAAAGCGTGTAGTAATTAACGCGCGTTACGAATTAATTTTATTACGGTCGCGCAGTAACAATAACAGTTTACTTGCATCTTCAGCGTTGCAACCTAAGCTATTCAAGATACAATAGCGAATGCCTCACGTAATGTTGAATGATATCTATAAACTTGCCCTGCTGAGAACATTGGAGAATGGTCGATACCTGAGTATGAGTTTCCGCTCATGGGATTTGTATGAATTTCCTCTGCTACAAAGCACGACCAAACTTCTGTGGACCGTCAAAACAGCCACTATTTTAGAAAAATGGACGGTCAAAACAGCCCCTCGACATAGAGATCAAAATTGGTAAACATCAATAATTTAATATTTATATGTGCATATAATATAATAGACATAATCCTGTTCGACTTCATCTGTTAGACATAATCCTTGATGTGTTGTAAATGTAACCAAGAATAAAGCGGTGTAAAAAAAATCGACGATGGAAAACATAATTCTTTCCTACAATAACCAAAATTTCACAGTTGAAGCAGATAGTGACACATATAACAAGTTAATAAATGATAAGTTATTTTATATTTCTTAAAAAATAAAATATAACCTATAAACCTGTTCTATGTAAAATTTCTCTTAGTGCTAATTAAGATTATGAAATATGATATTTATTGATATTCATTGATAAGTATAAGTGTTATTGTTTCTTTATTACAGATACAAATTATGCTTCACAGTATGCATCTACAGTTTATAATGCTTTCTTAAATAAGGAAAATATGGAAGAGAAATGCACAGAATTTAATTTCAAATGGACACAAAGTTTAATCCAATTATTAGTAGATATACGTCTACGAGAAGAATCTAAATTTAATAGACCAATTAAAAAAAAGCATTTGTGGCAAAATATTGCTAAGGAAATTAACAATATTAACAATGTTAATGTTACAAGTGATATGTGTGACATAAAATATACAGGATGCGGCGCCAAAATCCGGACAAAATTCAATTTGAAATTCTCGCCGTTCTATACCACTGGTAGATATCGCGATTAGCGTTCAAATAGTTTGACGCATGTACTAAACCATCGTAACCTCGAAACAGTCGCAATGTTGAAACCAAGTGCGGAGTATAACCGAAGAGCCGCGATTATCGAAAGTGTTCGCGCTGGGCGCTCGGCGATAGAAATCATTCGGTTCTTCGGGTACCCAAGATCGACTGTGTATGATGTCATCGCAAAGTACAATGAGTCAGAGAAGTCCAATGAAGGTGCGAGGAAAACCCACTCGAAGGAGCACGTTGTCAGGACGCCCGACATCATTCAACGGGCTCAGAAGCTGATTTTTGAGGATCCAGGGCAGTCGATCCGAAAATTGTCGTCGGTTGTTGGTGTGAGCGAGAAAACTATGCGTCGAATCATCGAAGAGGACCTCCGCTACAAGTCTTACACAATTAAAGTGAGACAAATGCTTTCCGAAGCCGCCAGGACAAAGCGAGTTGCACGCTGCAACCTGCTTTTGTGTTCCTTAACAGCCCAGATTTGAATCCTTTTGACTTCTATGTATGGAGCGTAGTTGAAAGAGTCACGAACAAGTCCAGACATCCAAACGTCGCATTATTGAGAGCCGCTATTGAAGCGGCATTCACCGATATGGACCGTGACACATTAAAGCGCGCCTGCGCACGCTTCAGACCGAGAATGGAGGCGGTCATTCAAGCAAGCGGGGGATATATTGAGTAAATGTGTTCTTTATGGCCTTACAATGAATGTGGTTAAAAAAATTTTGTAAACCTTTTCGTTTTTGCAATAAAAAATATGTTTGGAAAAAATGTATAATTTGTCCGGATTTTGGCGCCGCACCCTGTATATATCTATTAGCAACGTACAGAACTAATAAAAAGAAGCAAAATAGAACTGTAGAAAGTAGTATTTCATGGGAGTATTTTGAAATATTTGACAGAATATTAGGTTATAAAGCATCAAGTGTTCCATCTACTAGTATGCTTCCCAGATAGCCAAACCTGCGTGAGCAGATTTTATGCAGAGTCTGTCAACAGTGTCTGTAGACAGAATGGCAACAGATTGTACGCAAAATCTGTTCTGACGACAAATTGGTGACAGACTGCGCGCAGAGCCTGTCGACAGACTTTGATGACAGAATGACAGTAGATTGCGCGCAGATTCTGTTTCCTAGATAGGCTATTTAATTATATCAAGGGCTATATGTACGTTATTAAATGGGGCAATTTCACATACACACCATGTAAAACTGCTGCAGAGGAGTCAAGATAATTATATTGTGCAATAATTGTACACATATATACAATAAAAAACAATATTTACTTTCTGAAATTGTATTACACATTTCTGATAAGAAAGCAACAATCCAGTAAGCAAATTGAGCGCAGACTGCGCGCAGATTGGCAGCAAATTTGATCAAAAACCCACAGCAAAATCATAGCAAAATCATCTGTGTCTACATTAGACTACGGTTTTGGCGACAGATCTTGCTATCGGGCAATTGGTGCCAAATTTGCAGCAAAAACCGCGCAAAGCCTGCAGCGCAGCAAGGTTTGCGCGGTTTCTGCCGTCAATCTGCCGTCAAATCGCTACAAGCTTTGCGCGGTTTTTGCTGTAAATCTGCAGCAATTATCCGACAACAAGCTCTGCCGCATATCTGGCGGCAATTTGGCAGCAAAATTTGATATAACAGATTCTGCATCAAATTTGTTATCTATTTGCCATCAAAAGTTGATAGCAAGCTCTGCTCGAAATCTGTTCGCGCAGGTTTGGATATCTGGGAATAATAGAGAAATAACGAGTATAAATATAGAATAGTACAACGGTTAAATAGCCATTTAAAGGCGTACATATGCCATTCCTAGTAAAAATTGTTCTGATAATTTTTCATATAATTTCTCATATTATTATTTTTTTTAATGTTATTATGTTATTAAGGCTCCTGGGGAGTCGTCGCGGCCATGTTGAATTGATGACGTCAGAAGCGAAGAAATCTATGTCAAGAATTCATGCAAAGTATGAGAAAATAAAGAAATATAGACAAAATATGATACTTGCAATTGATTAAGCACACTTCTAAAATACTCCGGACGGTCTTCTCGTGTTGCACAAATGAACACACAACGCACAAAAAATTGTGGAATTTGGTCTAGTATTGGAAGGAAATGCACGGTATGACACACTGCCGAATGTCACGAAAAATACGCTGTCACAGTTTATGTCACACGATAAGCATACCGTCCGGAGCATTTCTATACTTGTAAAAATATATAGAATCAAGTATCACCTTGCTACACTTAATATATACATTAGACTTTGCATGAGAAAATCACCTTGTCAGTCAGCTGTATTTCCATACTTTTTAGTTCAGTGTTTTGCAGCGTGAGGCGCTGCGCAAGATTTCTGGATGTCATGATCGATCTAAGTCTCGGGTCGATAACATATCACTTGATTATATGCTCGATAGATAACTGAAGAGAATTTTAGGTTTCTGAGAGGTATTTGAGATTTGACAGTGCCTTCTTATGTAATTTTGTGCATTGAATCGAATTTCGCAAGCAGAAATGCTCTATCATGCAAGGTTTTTGTTACATAAAATTAGACTGATGAGCGATTCACACTGTGCCCGATGTTCGACATACGACATCAGATATCCAATAGGTAAACACTTTTCTGACACAATTCAATTTGCTATTGCAAAGTTTTCTTTTATTAAATATCGACGTCATACGTCGGATATTGTGTGCAGTGTGAATCTTTCATCAATGTTGCAAGAAACACGTTTTACAACATTTCATTGGTGATGAACTCGATGTGCGAAGGACTTCGAAAAAGACTCCAATGAAAGGTTCAACATTGTACTTTTCTATGAAAAAATAACAATCTTTTAAAGTTGACATCATCGATTCTATTATCAGTTTTGTTCGCAAAGGTGGGTGTATAAAGGTATTAAATGTGAGGTAAAGCTCAATGATGCTATAAACGATTCCATTTGTTAATTTTAAAGTATATCCAGCAAACACAATGTTACTCAACAATATAACTGTTATATAACACACGTTATATAACATTTATATTATTGAGTAGAAAATTACATCTAACATGTATGTTACATGTAATATTGTTTTTGCTGGGCGATATTCAAACTTTCATTTCAGTTCTTTTCGAAATCTTTTGTACATTCACGTTTGTGAATAATGAATTTTTAGAAATGCTTTCAAATGCGTTTTTTCCTATATTGTACGTAATTTTTGTAAAAAACGTCATGTGATACAACATTTCTGCTTGCCAATTAGGATGTAGCGCATAAATATACCCAATACAGCAGAAATGTCGAAAATACAACCTACAGTCATCCCAGAAATATCACTTATCCTTGACTCTGAGATGAATTGAAAACATTTGTGTTGTATAGCAAACCATTGTCTAATGTCAAACATCTTTATAATCTCAAGTCTGTGTCATTGCAAAAATTCACTATTGCACTACATTCGTCCGCCGTGTTTTTTACATTGCAATTATATTCTTATATCCTCCTTCATTATGATTGACAAAGATAAAACAATTTATTTCACGACAGCGTGCAAAACACATAGTTTTGCTTCTTTCATTAAGCATTGAAAGCTTCTTTGCTTAATTACTTTGAACATTACTTAATTATTTTGTAAGACACATGGTTATTTATAAAAGATTTTTCCATTATCTGAATTAGATATAAAACAATTTACTTTCATCATTCATGCAACGTAGATTTTTATAACAAAATTATTAATGGATATATGCTGCAACTTGAAATCAATGAAGCAGTGTCAAGTCGAGGTTCGAACGTTTTCCTTTCACTAATAATATTATATCTATTCACTTAAAAATAGTGTCATTAATAAGGAACGTTCTTCGCTTTTAACATATGTAATATAAACTTGAAATCATTATTTGTTTTGACCACAATATACAAATGTGCTACACAACGAAAAGGCATATAAACGTTACATGCGACGGAGGTACACTTTCCGGCAAATTAGAATGTTATTATTATACGTTGCAAATTACACTTTGGTTTCGTAGAAGCATCTGAATACTTGAAAAGCTATGCTTCTTGTGCAACAATTACTGTCGAAGCATATTTTTTCTCACATTCGGTAGCGTTCATATTTTTATCATGTACACACAACGTTATAGATTACATATTTTTTTGATCCTTTTTCCAACTATGCAACATCTATGTAATTAGTTTTCTGTATCATTTTTAATGTGACAGTTTGTATTCTTACTTTATATTTCTCTATCATACCCCATTTTATTATATGTTTTCATTATTTTATGATAAAATGCTTATATTATTCTATCAGAACAAATGTATCTCTAATGATGGTTACAAAATGATCGGATAGAAATAGAAAATATCTTTATGTAATGTAATCATACTTTTGTAACTAGTCTTCTGTATAATTTGGAATGTGACAATTTTTATTCGTACTCTATTTCTCAATCATAGATAATTCTATCTTACATAACTATTATTTTTTTTATAAAATGCACCATCCTCTTCTAACCCAGACAGTTTTTATCATTAATATTAATACATATTTTAAAGTTATTTTCCAAAAATATGTTTTAAACGTTTTATAAACATTATTTATAAAGATTTAGAAATAATACAAAACTAACAAAATCATTACTAACGATGTTTACAATATATTTTTGAAATGTTGTGGAAAATATTTGTAAAGTATAAACACAAAATATTCCCTTATAAAAATTTTTTTTCGTTTTTTCCTCTGTGACCGTTCTTCGTTAGTTAGACACGAGAATACGGCCAAAACTTCGTCTCCGCCGTTGCGGCGACGGCCGAGCTTGCCGGCAGCTCTCAAAAAAGAGATGTCTGACTCGATAGAGCGGCGGTTCATGTGTCGACACGCGACCTTCCTTCGCGCGACACGCGAGGAACAGGCGACAGAGTCGGAGAAATCACCAATGAGCACACATACTGTTTACCATTACGCTGTATTTAACAAAAAAAACAACAAAGAAAGGTTCTACAAAAGACGCGGGCTCCAAGTCGTGTAGTCGCGAAGCCATTCGGCAGCTGGATCCGTAGTCGAGGATCCGTCTGCCTCGCGGAGTTCGGACGGCACGAGGCTCGCGAAAGTTTATCTTCACACGCTAATTATGTAGTTGGGCGCCAGCCGGGTACATCCCGGCCCTAATTGTCAAGTCGCAAACCGCGTATTTCTCGCCACTCTCGGAGACCCGCACTCCCTACGAATGATCGCGAGTCGTCATACTATTCACGCAATCGCTCGCCGTACTGTGCGGTCGCGAACGCAGGTGAAGCGGCAACAGGCAGCGCGCTAAGGACGGCTATTCTCTCGCGGGCCCCGTATCTGAGCCCGCGATCGCGAGGTTGGACGGGTCCTCAAGGATGGCGACTAACCCTTCCGGCTGCCGTCGTGAAGCGACGGCAACCATCCCGGTCTTTCGGCGCCCGGGCTGAACGACAGGTGGAAGACAGCTCACCAACTCTCCCTCGCAGGGCTCGCTCCCGTCCTTCATCCGCTCGTTCTCTCGGGATCGCAGGAGTATCGCAACACGCGCGTCGCTTGCTATCCGCACAGTGACGAATTGTCCGCGAACGCGAGGCTCCTTAGGCTCGCGGTCTCAGCCGCCGATCGCCGCTAGGTCCTATTGGTCCTGCGGGAATGTACAGCTCTAGCGCGGGCGCCTTACAGGGCCCGCGCGACACCACCGAATTCTCTATCTCCTCGTCGATGGGATCCTGTGCCCTGATCCGGCATCTCTAACTGGCGTAGGCGCTCAGGTGGCTGCCGGAAGTTCTTGGGATCCCAGGGCGTTCCCCGGGATCTGGTCCTTAAGGTCCAGCCCTTCCTGGCGCTTCGCGGCAAGTTAATCGGGGCCCCCGTCGCTTATGTTAGCAAGAGGTGGATCCTGCCCCGTTAGGCTCGTCGCTCGCTTCAGGCCCGCCATCGCTCCGTGTTGCCAGAGGGATCCGGCCGCGCTCGCCGTAACCCGAGCACACAAATAAAAAAAAAAAAAAAAAAAAAAAATACAACATACGCGATCTCGCACGCAAAAACGTGCGAGACCAAATTATTCGCCGCCACCCTTCCCGCGGGAGAAAGGGCGCGAGCACAGCTCTTCTCGTCTCCCGGTCAAAATCGGTGACGGCGAAATCGCCACGTCACACCTCATATTGCTCATATCACTTTTATCCGTTATATCCGTTTATATATCCGTTTATACACCGTTTATAGATTTGAAAGAGGCACTTTTTTTTACATATCAGCACATTAATACGTTTCTCTTTTACTAATTTTTGAGTATTTTAACGATCCATACATATTTGTAACCTAAATCATTTATAGGTCGTTTCAGGCTCCTGGGGAGTCGCATCATCCATCTCTTTTTAATGACGTCAGAAGCGAGAAAACACATGCTACAAATTCCTGCAAAGTACTGTGGCTCCAAAGGTGGTGGAGAAAGGCAGACACAACGACTCAGTTCACAGTGACAGTTTATTTCTAGAATATCACAGACGCCGCGACTAAGCGGATGAAAAATAGCGCGTAACAATAACAAAACTAACGACCTCTTTGCAAGGTGCTATGAGAGCGAGTACGCCTCTGCTCTCTCGGCCACACGTGTGGCGCTACCATTGCGCCTGCGCGACGGCCGTCACCGCTTCCGACGCCGCAAACGGCAGCTCGACGAGAGTTCAGGATGTGTCCAGAGGTGGCGCCACTTCGCCCAGGTCGCAGCGCGGCTGCAGCACCTGCTTGCGCCGGTGTACGCGCGCGGTCGGCGGAGTCGCCACAGTACGTTGAGATCAGGGTTGGGAACGTTACTTTTTAAAAGTAACGCGTTACCGTTACCGTTACTTGCGGTAAAAAGTAACTCGTTACCGTTACTCGTTACTGATTCTAAAAAGTAACGCGTTACCGTTATTTGAAAAGTAACGATAAAAAAATCGTTACTTTTGTAAAAAAAAAGTTAAAATCGCCATATAAAACGAATAGTAGAAGAGACAGTACATAAATTATACATATATAAAGACAAAATATAAGATATTTAGGCGGGAAGCACACATTATTGCATAACGACATAAGGCCCATTCTACATTAGTCGCAAATCGCAAGGTCGCAAAGAAATTGAGTAATCATAGTCGATTGTTCTTCTTGCGATCAAAGAATAATCAATTATGATTTGTACAATTTCCTTGCGATCTTGCGATTGCGACTAATGTAGAATGGGCTTTAAGGGCGCCGCACACGAATTGACATAACAGTAACGTAAGACGTACCGTAAAAATGGACCAATTATAATCGAGTATTCACAAAAATGGCGACCTTACGGTTCGACGATACTCAAAGTGATTGGTCAGTTCTTACGGTACGTCTTACGTTACTGTTTTGTCAATTCGTGTGCCGAACGCCCCTTAAGTGTGGTCTACAATGAGAACTTAAGCCATAAAATTTAAGTTTTAAATCCTAAGCCGTAAGAAGTTGACCAATCACAGCCAATTATAAGAAAAATAATTTCTTATGGCTTAGAGATTAAAGCTTAAATTTTATGGTTTAAGTTCTCATTGTAGATCACGCTTTAGAGGCTTTCTACAATAAGCAATAAATTTGAAGTCGCAATAAAATTGACCAATTACAGTGGATTATTCTTCTAATAGTCGACTATTGGTCGACTATCTTCTAATAGTCACCCGATGGTCTTGACATTTAACGCCATCTCCATGAAACATCCTCATTGCAGTGACAATTGCCATGAAAAAATGTGATCTGCTATAAGTTCAATATATAAATCTTAAAATAGTTTATGAAAAGAAGAGTGATAAAAAAAGAACACGCGCAATTCAAAAGTGCGAAAAAATTATGGTGGCAAAAAATTGACATTTTGCATGTTCATGAAATTTTTGAAAGTTGGAAAAGCAAAATGAAAGAGAGAGAAAAAGCAGGAAGGAAAGAAGAAACAAAAACAATCAATGTATTAGAATATAATAATTTCTATTTGAAAGAATATAATAACATAAGTTAATGGCATGAAGAACGCGCATTCATTGTATGCTAGTGTTCGTAAAATTTTTCCTGTGCCGGCATTGGGTCTTTCCTTCCTGATGAAGCGAACTGAAACGTTCGCGAATTAAACCAAGGGGAATCCACGCGGCTCAATCCCGGAAACTAAATCTAATGCATGGACACCGCGAGAGCCTAAAATAAATATAAAAATTTTTTTTTATTAGGTGTTCCGATTAGTTTTGAGGGTTTACTGTAGATGGTTATAGCTACAAATTTACTGGAAACATTTTGAAAATGGTTACATCATATCAAAGCTAGGACATCTCTACTAACAAATTGACACATGTCCTGTGCATTCGTAAACATAAAGATACTGTTTAGTACGACTAAACATGGAACATAATAAAGAGCATTTTCGGCATTTAATATTTTACTGATTTAATTCGAAGAAACAGCTGCCGGAGCTCACCGACTCATCTCAAAAACTTACTCTGAGCCTGCTCTATCAGTTAAAACATGTGAGTACTAGTATCGATGATTTAAAAGTGGTGATTTTGATTTGAAAGACAAAGAACGTTCAAGTCAACCAAAAAAATTCGAAGATGTGCACGCACGCACGCACGCACGCACGTACGCACGCACGCACCACCGCATCCTAACTTTTAATATCTAAACTTACACTAATTCTTACAACTAACTTATGCCTAACTTACATATCTAGCTTAACCTAATTTAACCTAACTTAGCCTAACGCGTAGACCTCCGTTTCCGTCTCTCCACACTCATCCACTCTCACACACTCTCTCTCACCCCCACTCATTCATTCATTGACTCATCACCCCCTCCACACCTCCAACTTTTTTATCCACTCTTCTCCCTCCCTTCCCTTCCCCAATATCTCCCCCACCGCCTCTCCCCAACTTCTTCCCTCTCCCTGCTTCCCATACATCTCTCCCATACGTGTTTCCAGCTCTACACCTCGTTCCCGCACATTCTGTATCTCCTCTTCTCCTCTTCCTCCCAATACATGCCTTCTCTCATCTCATTCCCCATCCTAATCCTTATCACCCTCTTCCACCTTTCCTTTGCCCATCCCTTTCCCAAATATTCCACTATTCCTTCTCCTTTCACAATCTGATACCATTTGTTACTTCTGGACTCTCTAATCTTTTTCATCTCTCCATCTTCTGCATCTCTTTCTCCCCCTTTCTCTCTCTCACTCTCTCTCTCTCTCTCTCTCTCTCTTTCTCTCTTTCTCCCTCTCTCTCTCTTCTAGCTTCTCATACCCCTCCCCACCTCTTTCCCTATCCTCCATCCTCTCTCTTCCATAAACTATCTCCTTTCTTCCTACCATCCCTCTACTATCTTTCCTTTTCTCCACCTCTCCCTCATCTCCTCCCAGCATCTCCTTGCAATTACTCCTTTTTCTCTTTCCTCCAATCTCCTCTCAAAGTCCCGGGCCTTTTTCCCTACCCTTCTTTTCAGCTTCTCTCTCCCAACCTCCTCCCTTATCATGTATCCTGGCGTCTTCCTCTCCATCCCCATCGTCCATCTCACAAACCTCTCTGGAATTCTTTCTAATTCTTTTCTCTTCTTCCATCCCCAAATCTCCACACCCCATAACTGTTCACACTAACCTATCGAACAACCAAAGCCTCCTCCTCTAGTCCCTCCCCCATACTCTCTTCCCTATCCCCCACATCTCCCTCATCATCACCGCTGCCCTTCTTCCCCTATTCCTTACCTGCGCTTTTTGTCCTCCATTCCTCTTCACTATGTATCCCAAATATTTAAACCCTTTCACTTCCTCCAATTTTTTCCCTTGCTATCTCCAATCATATCTTTTCTATCTCCCTCCCTTTCTTAAACCTCATAATTTTCGACTACCCACGTTAAGTTCCAACCCTTTCCCATTAAGATATCCTTCCAACCTCCCTATCATCGCCCTCATATCTCCCTTCTCCTTCACCATCAGTACCACATCGTCCACAAATATCAAAGTGTAGCACTTTTCCCCTCCAATCTTCACCCCTCCCCATTCACTCATCTACATCACGCCCTCCAAATCTGCCAGTAATATGTTAAATAAAATCGGGCTCAGCGGGCACCCTTGTCTCAAAGCCCAGCTCGTCCAGACCCCCCCCCAGATTTCTTCCCACCTTCATCCTGCTTTTCGTCTTCACTAACAACTCGTTCACTCTTACCACCAAACACTCCCTCATACCTCTCCGCCTGTATCAACTTCCTTCTCTCCATCGAGTCAAACGCCGCCTTCAGATCTATAAATAACGTTGTCATTTTTCCTCTCTCCCTCCCCAGCTGCTTATTCACTAAATAGTTTAGCACATAGATCAAGTCTACGTTTTCTATTCCCTTTCTAAATCCTGTCTGGCTCTCCGACAGTAACCCCTTCCCTTCCACTTCTTTCCTCAACTTTTCCGCTAGCACCTTTGTACAGATTTTGCATAGAGAGGGCATCAAAGTCACTCCTCTATAATCCTCTACTCTCCCTCCGTTCCCTTTCTTCCTAATCGGAATTACCACCCCCCCTTCCACTCCTCCGGCCATCCTTCCCCTTTCCATACCTTCCCACACATCCTCCATGCCCAATTCTCTACTTCGTCCCCTCCATATCTTCATACTTCGTTCGGTACTTCATCTAGCCCCATCGCTTTTCCCTCTTTCAGCTTCTTCATTATCCACTTTATCTCTTCCCACCCTATTCCTTCCTCTTTCTCCTCTACTCTCCTTCTTCTTTTCACCACCTCCTCTACTCCTTCATCACTCTTATAAAATATTCTTTCCATTTCTCTATTTTAATTTCCTTATTTATTCCACCCTTCTTCACTTTCTCTCTCTTCACCAACTGCCAGACATTTTCCTCCGACTTTGCCTCCATCACCTCTCTTTCCACCCTCTTTCTTTTCTCTTTCCTCTTTCTCTCATAAAATCTCCTATATTTTCTCTTCCTCTCCCTATACCCCATTTTGTCTTTTTCACCCCCCCCCCCCCC
>NW_022639611.1:688559-700959 GCF_010583005.1 Odontomachus brunneus | reverse complement strand
CCCCCCCCCCCCACCTTCTCAATTCTATTCTTACCTCCTTTTTCTTCCTTCTGCATTCCTTATCTCACCATCCTCTCTTCCATCTCACCCCTCTATTTTCTCTCCCTTCACTTCACATATTTTCAAAGCTCTCCTTATCCTCTCCATTACTTCTGTCATTTCCTCCTGCCCCCCTTCCCCCGTTCCCCGAATCCTCTCTAACTCCCTTTCAAATCTTTCTCTTCCTTCCTCATCTCATATATCTCTACATCTTTCCATACTTTCTACCTTCCGCTCTTTTTCTCTCCTAACCACTTCTCTCAATTCCAAGATTACTGGGTGATGGTCCGAGTCTATTTCCTCATCCACCTTATCACCTCTCCTAGTACTTCCTCACCTCCCAGTATGTAATCAATTACCGTTTCCCCATTTTCTTTCGTATATGTAAACTCACCCTCCTCCCCAGTCACAATCCCATTCATTATCACGTAACCTCTTTCTTTTATCGCCTGCAACAACTTCCTGCCTTTTCTATTCACCTTCTTGTCCTTCGATCTGCTCTGTCCTTCCTCCTCCTTCCTTCCTCCATCTTCACTCCATCCTCCCCTCTCTCTTGTTCTCGCATTACAATCCCCTCCTATAATCATCTTCCTCCTTTCTTCTCTATTTTCCATCCAATCCTCTCCAGCCTTTTCAGCTTCCTCTCTATATCCCCATTTATGTACACTCTTATAATCCTTACATCCTTCCTTAATAATTACCCCTTCTATCCTCCCTTCTTTCATCTCCTCCTTCTCTTCCTCTAGCTCTATCTCATCTAAATCTCACCTTACTCTCATTAACATCACCTCTCTCGCCCACCTCTTTCTGTTCCTTCTCCTCGCCAACTGCATCCATCTATACTCTTTCGGTAGTCTTTCCTTCAATCTTTCTCATCCCTTTCTTTTTAACCACGTTTCCATTATCACTATTACCTCCCATTTCCTCACCTTCTGCCAAAATTCCTTGTCCTTATTCCCTAACCCCGCCACATTCCAAAACGGTACTCTCCATCCTTCCTCCTCCTTTTTCTCTCTTCTCTCTCTCCCTCCTTCTCCTCTTCTTCCTCTAAACTGATCCCCCCGACACCTCATCCCTCCCTTCCACCTCATTTCTCAATCTCAACCTCTCCTCATCCTCTTCCCAACTCCACCACTTCCCGTCTATCTGTATTCTCCCGTACCTTGTCACGACTTGTCTCGCGGTTCGGTCGGACGACCTTGGCGTTTGCGCGAGCGAGCGTGACATCGACGGCGGTGGATGAACTCGCCAGTGTCCGGGAGTTCGGCCGTTGCGCGTGCGTGGGTTCTGTGTGCGTGTGTGTGAGGTAGAGTGAGAATCCTTCGGTTACAACAATAAAAAAATAATTTATTGAGGCGGGATACACTGGGTGTGGCGGTCGCGGTCTTACTCCTAATCTTATCGCTAGTCTTACCTCTATTCGCAACTTACAACTACACGCAGTCCTATACTATCGCGGACTTATAACTAAACGCAGTTTTATACTATCGCGGACTTATAATTAATTCGCGGTGTGTGGGGTGCCTGTCGCAGGCTTCCCCGCAGACGCGGAACAGTATCGTTGTAGCGGCGGCGGTGAGCGGCGGTCGTTGCGGCGGCTCTTATAGATGCAGCAGATCGGACGCGGCCGTGGTGACTGCAGCGGTACGCCTAGGATGTTGGCGTCGGCGGGCGCGGAGGCGCCCGAGAGGGGACAGCGGGTGAGGAGTCCCGAGCGCGGGGCAGAGACGGTGAGGTCGCCACCTCTGTATCCCTCGTGTGCTATATAGCCTCTCTTAGTGGTACTGGCCTTGAGGGCAGATGAGCGCACCTTTCTTCACGGTCGGGTCTCTGAGCGGCAGGGAGGTCAGGAGCGCTTGACCGAGGCGGTGAGCGCGCCACCTCTGGTTCCCGTACCTCTCAGAGAGCGGATTAAGCAGGAGGCGTTACACCCGGGAGGATGAGCGCACCTTTCCGGTTGTAGCGGTATTCTGGATGCGAGTGTATGCCGGCAAGGAGTTAGGAAACGGCGGTCGTACTGGGACGAGTACGGACGCCTCGGGAATGGCGCCTTCTCCTTATCACGCGGCGCTTATATACTCGTCGTTTCCTGTTCTTGGCGCGTACGCCGTTCCCCCACGCAAGGGAATAACCGGCGGCGTCGCGATTCGGCGGCGGCGTGTGTCTTTATTTATTTGGCGTTTTGCGCCTGTTAGACGACCCGACGGATGTTCGGTCGGGTTGTCGTGACAAGACGGCTGTCTCGTCACAACCTTAACCAAACCCTCCTCCCCTTCTCTCTCCCTCTTTTAGCAATCTCCTCCAAATTCCACTGCATTTTCCACTTTTTCCACGTTAAATCATCTCTTATTCACATCCCTCTCTTTTCCCACTCCCTCTTCCTCTTCATTATCTTCTTCTTTACTTCCAGCTTCTCCATCCTAATCCTTACCCACCCACCTCCCTCTCTTCACCATATTTTCCTTACATCCCTTATCTCATCCTCTATCTCCATTTCCCTCATTATTTCTTTTATTTTACCCTCCACTTCCCTCTCCTCTCCTTTCATCCCTTTTACTATTATATTCCTCCTTTCCTCTCTTTCTCTCATCTCCATTCTCTTTTCCACCTTTCTTATCTCCCTCACTAACTCCCTTGCCTCGCTCCTCCCTTCGTCCTAACTCTCGCCTTTATATCCTCTTTCCTTTCCATTCTCTCTTCCAATTCCTTTATTCTACTTCTTAGCTTCTTATTCTCTCTTTTCCACACTTTTTCTTTCTCTCCCATCTACCTCCCCTCATCTACCCTCTCCATCCCCTCTAACTCCTGTCTCATTTCTCTCCTCTGACTACTCATCTCCACCCATATCTCTTTTATTACCTCCACCATCTCTCTCATTCTCTCCTTTATGCCCTCTTTTATCTCTTTCCTCCACTCATCCCGTTCCCTCCCTTTTCCCGTTACCTCTGCCTCCTCTTCTCGCTCCTCTTTCTGTGGAGACCTCCCTGTCCTATTCCCCTTCTTCATAGCATAGTACTCTTCCTCTATTTTATCTCCTCCTCCTCCTTTCCCCGCTTTTCCTCTTCCTTCTCCCTCTTCCTCTTAAACATCTCTTCCAACTTCCCCACACTTCTTCTCCTTTGCTCTTTTAATGATCTCCTTCTTCCCTTTCTGTATCTCCATTCTTTTCCGCCATATTCCTTCACTTCAACCTCTCCTCTTATCCTCTCTTTCTAAACCTGTTGCTCTTTCCTTTCTTATTAATATTCTATCTTATAACTCTCTAGTCTATGTTTCTGCCTACCTCTGCCTATTGCCTCACCGCTACTTTCCTCGCTATCTAGTTCCTACTCGATCACCTAGATGCTTCCCTCCTCTCTAACTCTCCAATTCTTCTGTATCCTAACCTCTCCTGCCTTCCAACTTCGTCCTCACTTTTCTAACCCTTCATTGCTTCCTCCCTTCCACACACACACTCCCACACTCCTCTCGCTACCCTACTCTTCCTCTCACTCACACCACTCCTTAACACCAAGCCTTTTTCTCTCTTTTTCTCGCACTCTCTCCACACATTTAAATTGCCAAGTCACCTATCAACATACCGGAAACGGAAGTCTCCATACGAATTGTCTAAATTGGCTACTCAGAATCGTTTAATAATTTGCATTTCATTGCTTCCTCGTCACAAAAAGAAGCAATTTTTGCATCAAATTGTAACTGATGATGAAAAATGGATATACTATGATAATCCTAAACGTAAAAGATCGTGAGTAGATCCAGGTCAACCGTCGACATCGACTCCAAAACGCAATATCAATAGAAGTAAAGTTTTGTTATGCATTTAATGGGACATGAAGGGTATCGTGTAATATAAGTTGCTGAAACCGAGTCAAACAGTGTTGAGCTTTATCAACGACAATTAATCGATTTGAATCGTGCTTTGAACCAGAAACGTCCAATAACTGCTTAAAGAAAGCGCAATGTGATTTTATTGCATGACAATGCTCGACCACACGTTGCAAAAGCAATTGAAAATACGTTATCGGAATTTTAATGGGAAGTTTTACCATATACCGCGTATTTACCAGACTGTGCTTTTTCAGATTACTACTTATTTTGATCAATGCAACGGCCTTACTGACCAGCAATTCAAAACATATGATACAATAAAGAAATTCGCGTCCTTGCGAGCTGATGGCAGTTTGATCGGTATCGCGGATTAATATGGTTAATGTTGAAGTTGCGCTACATCGGAGCGGTGCTTCGACGATACAGAGATGAGTTCGCACGCGGCGATTCACGAACGGTGTGATCTCGCTCGCGTTAACGCGATGCCGAGATCCGGTTGAACGGTGGGAAGTTCGCGTCTAAACGCCTTCCGTCAGATTAATTCCAGGATCTTCTGCGGCCTTGAAATCCTACGGAATGCAGTATCTAGTATAGTATTGGCGTCACATATTCGTAAGTCGACGGCGGAGTGACTTCAGTCGCGTATCCGCGAATGGGAGTCTGCCAGGAGTGGTATTCGGAACAATGTCGATGTCATGTATTCGTGAGTCGACGGCGGATTGACTCCTGTCGCGTATCAGCGAACGGGAGTCTGCCAGGAGCGGTGTCGAGAAAACGGTTTGAGAATCTACTCGATATCAGAAGAGTCGGAAGATCTGATCTCTCGAGAAATCGCATGATCGGAATCTGATCTTAATCTGGAATCCACGTCGGATTTTATACACGAATCTCGCTTGATTCGTTGTTTCCCGTGGATTTTCGGCGGCCCGTCTGTTTACAAGTTTTTAAGATTTGTCCTGACGTATTATTGTAAGACTAAAGGAAGAAAAGTTTTTTTTGTTTCGTTTCCTCCTATTTTTGTTTTGCTCGTTGGCGCGCGGAACTGACAACCCAAAGATACGTAAAGATAGTTGGGGCCGATCATAAACAATAACACGGCTCGATCCTTTAAAAAAGAGCGTGCGGAGTTGTCGTTGTTCAGTCCTCGTTGTTCGTCGCGTGAGTAAGCAGATCAGTGAGTCTTAGCCCAATAATTAATTTGCCAGATCAGGTGCCGATAACGTGCTAACGGATAGATTATCGCTGTTTATTGGTCATTTTCTTTTACTAACACGGATCACCGGTGTCATTGGGCGTTTATTTTCCTTTCGGCACCGGGTAGCGGACTTTCTTTGGGCCTGCAGGGCTGCACTCGCCGTGTGTTTTCCCGGGAAATGCGACATGTCCTGGGCCAGCCCGAACTAGTATTGAGAAGGACGTTTACTCCTCGAGCGTTTACCCTTGATGTCCATTGCACCTCCTAGTGCTAGGTTTGCAGACTGATGAGTTTTGAGCAGGGATATGTCGAATGATGGCCTCGTGCGTTTTCCCTTGGCAGTCTCCGACCATCTGCTCGTGAGCTGAGTGTGTTTCCTCACTCAGGCTAAGGTTCGGTTTTGCAAATGACCAGACGCGTGTTCTGTTTCCGCAGGCGGATACCTGATCTGGAAAATCTCGATACGATTCATTTAAATTAAGTATTTGGGGCCTGCATCAGCGCGATTTCCATTGAAATTGTCTTTCTTTCTTTTAACGTTGTCCTTGGCAGCCCCTTCGATGAGGTCTTGGACTTCCCCTCCTTTTTTGCAATCGCTGGTTTTATTTTATTTTGTCATTCCTTCTCACTGTTATACGATTTTCGGCACTAAATAAAGAAATATAAGTGAAAATTACAGAGGAGTGATCGTTTCGCTTTGCCTTCCTCCCTTTTCCGCTTGTTTTTTTACATCGGTTAGTTCGTCTCTGTCCTACAAATCTCAGAAGTGGGATTGAACGCGCGCTCGCATGGGATGTCCGATGTTTAGCCCAAGATATTCTAATGTTAATTTGCACTTTCCAATTCGATCGTCGGTCGTGGATCTAGCAGCAAATCAAGTAACTAACCGAGATGGGTGGTGACCATAAGCCCAGAGCATCAATGAGAGGCAGATTGCATCCTCGATCACCTACACGGCGACGGAAGAAGAGGTCTCGACATGAGAGTTCAATACCTCGCAGTCTAAAACCCTTAGATCGACTTGTGGAATTAGTATCGACATTGATACAAAACACCACCTAAGAATCTACCAGGACTACCGCGCGAAGAGAAGTAATCCCTCCATTTGATCCTGAGAATCGCGAGCAGAACACGATGACCTGGTGCCACAAAGTAGATGAGTTACGCAGCATTTTTCACTGGTCGGAAGATTTAACTATCTACTACGCTCTAACTAAGTTACGAGGCTTAGCAGAAACTTGGTATTGGAGCTTGCCAACGCTTAAATTTACTTGGTCAGAATGGAAAGATAAAATTACAACCGCTTTTCCATAAAAAAGGGACTATTACGAAATGCTCGAAGCGATGATGCGTTGTAAGAAACGACCGGAAAAAACTTATGCGAAGTATTTTTACGAAAAAATAGCATTACTGAATACTTGCAAAATCCAAGGTTCTGAAGCGGTATCCTGTATAATAGGCGGCATTGAGGACAGGATTGTTAAAACTGGCACTAAGGCATGAAACCACGCTATACCAGAGGCACTCTTCAGATATTTAAATACATTAAATCATTCTCTTGTATCATCTCGAATAAGTAAAATGCTGCCCTCTTGGAACTACTTATCGAGGAAAGATGGGCATAGACAAACTCGAGACTTGAAGCTTAGAACTAACATCAAGTGCTTCCACTGTGGACAGATGGGGTATCGATCAGGCGAATGCAACAGAAACCAGTACACCAAGTAACCTTGTACGTTCTGCCGTCGTCCAAGACACGTCAAAGAAAAGTGCTTCCTTAAGGAAAAAAACGGCTGAAAATATTAAAATAATCTCTTGACTGGTAAAACCACAAAATGCGACCGGCCAGAAATATTATAAGAACATTCTTGTTAATGGGATATCTTCGAAAGCATATATTGACTTAGGGAGCTCTTGTACAACAATCACAACAACAGAGGTACGGCGATTGGGGTTGCATTACAAAACGAAGAGCCGACCGGCCCTGAAGGGCTACGGCAACGTATGTATCGCTTCGTTAGGAACGGTAACCGCTACTTTGACGGTAGACAGTGTGCAAGCAACTTTAGACATGATTGTGGTGCCTGATGGAGTTCAAGATACACCCTTTTTTTTTTATTAAGGCAGAGGAAATGCATTACGCACACCCCCGGGGAATATAGGACTTCCCCAGGGATAGTGTGGGACTCTCCCCTCCCGTCAAAACCGGGGAGGGGGCCTACTCACTAAAATCTCTGCCGGGCCCCTTGTGACCGCCGCGAGGGAGCCCTGGGAACCCCTTGCGCATAACTTCCGGGACGCTCTCGATCTGATTTACCCGCCCCACTCCACTCCTCTCGGTCAGGAGATCCCGTCTCCTGACTCTGGGAGAGGGGTAAGTGGCCCCCGCTGACCGGCCATCCTGCTCCCTTCCGAAAGCACCTGGTTTGGCTTCTCGTCACGGGGGGATTCGCGCCTTGTACGTACGGCGCGTCTCCCCCACTCAGCCAGGTATCTCCTGTTTTCTTCCTCCCGCCGGATCCTCCGGAGATTATTGCTGGAAGGGCGCGGCCGTATGGGAGAGGAGGACCCGCAGGTACCTCGGGAGAGGGAACGCCAGCGGTGACGTCTTGTCCCCGCCCACGAGTGCGCCGCCCCTCTATTCCGCGCGTGGGCGCGGGTGGGAGAGGCGCCTCTCTCCGTCTCGAGGGGCGACTTCGCTCCTCCTCTCTCTCTCGGCTTCCTCCTTCCGCGACAACACCGTGTCGCAGAAGGAAGTGACGGCAGACCAGGCCTCTTCTCTTACCAATATGGCCCTGAAGGGCCGGAGGAGAGAGATCCGCCCCAACCACTTCGATTAGGACTCGGCGCTCCTCCGTTCAGGAGGTACACTCCTACAGAGTGTGTTGCGCCGAGTCCACCTCGGCACCACAGTGGTAGCAGCGGGAGGCGAGCTCCCTACCAATCTTGTGCAGGTACTCAGTGAAACAACCATGTCCGGAGTACCTGCGTTGTCCGAAACGACAACTTTCCGCGGGTTTTGTCCACTTACTCCTGCAGACAGGGTCGGATGGCCTCGACAACCTGACTTCCCAACCGGCCCGTCGCCCCCTCCAGGTGGATTTTCCACCTTAGGAGGAGGCGTTGACGGGCCTGCGTCAGTCCAAGATACACCCGTGTTAATCGGACGAACGTTTACGGAACTGCCGAGCGTATTGGCGATGAAGGACGACTTATCCACACGCTTTAGCCAAAAACCTCATCAGTCATTATCTTATGATCTGGACCCTGAAATAAATAAAGTTATCTTTATTTCCGCACAGCCAACGCTAATTCCATTTAATCATTAAGGAATGATAAGAGTAACGGCATTAAACTACGAAGGCGATTTACTGATAGATCCCCAAGTACGGTTGCAAGAATGCCATGAAACTTGCTCGCATTGTTATTACCCTAAGTACCGACAAATTCGCTGTTAATTCGCTTCTAATTAATTTGTTTGATAATGATATGATTTTTTAAAAAGGGGAGATTCTTGTGAGAGCTGTACCGTGCTACGTGGAGCATAAATTGCGGGAGAAGATAATGGTGTTAAAAGAAACTCGGAATCTAAGTTTACCGTTGACCAAAATTAATATAGGTCCTATTGACGAAAATAATCGACACAAACTTATTAGGCTACTGAACGATTATCGTGATTGTTTTCCACAAACGATTGACGAGTTAAGATGTGCAAGAACGATTCAAATGGAAATCTGCTTGCATGAAGAAAAACCATTTGTTTATCGACCGTACAAAATGGCTCGATCAGAACTAGAGGTAACAGGAAGTATAATCAAGGACTTATTACGGAATGATATTATACGAGAATCAGGAGGAGTTATTCGCTCGTCGGACAAGGAGTCTGATTTCTGTTTTCCCGTCCTGCTAGTAAGAAAGAAGAATGATGAGCCGCTGATGTGTATTGATTACAGAAATTTATTAACAGTAAAGGACAATTACTCGCTGCCGCGCATAGAGGATCAAATAGATCGACTACAGGGAGGTGTTTACTTTACCAGTTTAGATTTGAGGTTCGGCTATTACCAAATTTCTTTAAGCGAAAGGTCTAAACAATATACATCTTTTGTTATACCAAGCGGTTAATATGAGTTTAACCAAATACCTTTTGGTTTGACTAATGCACTAAATGCTAAGAGCATTTGAACGTTTTATGAATAAAATATTGAAACCCGCCAAGGAATATGCGGCCGTATATTTGGACGATATTTTGTTATATGCACGGACTGAGGAAGAAGCATTAAACGATCTTCGCCGAGTACTCGATATTTTTCGGGCAGAAGGAATAACTTTCAATTTCGCTAAATGTTCCTCCTTGATGATATGGGTTACCTATTTGGACTACGATATTGCTGATAGACAGGTAAGGCCGGGAGAGGTTAAAACACAAGCTGTGAAAGACTTTCCTGCCCCGCAATCCGTGCACCAAGTAAGGCAATTCTTGGGTCTCACGGGTCATTTTCGGCATTTTATTCGTAACTACGCTACTGTGGCAAAACCCCTGACCTTACTAACAAAAAAGGCAGCGCGATGGCAGTGGGGAACGGAGGAAAAAGGGGCTTTTCAGAGTTTAAAGGATCTATTAGTGAGTCGCCCCATTTTGTCGATTTTCGATCTACAATTATCTACTGAGGTGCATTGCGATGCGAGTACAATAGGTTTGGCAGGAAAATTGCTACAGTTATACGATGGAAAGTACCTGAAACCAGTAGCATATTTTAATAGGCAGACGATGGACTTTGAGCAGAAGTACCATTCATACGAATTGGAAACCTTGGCCATTGTGGAAACACTAAAAAGATACCGAACTTAGTTACTCGGAATCTTGTTCAAAGTAGTGACGGATTGCAGCTCTCTAAAAGCCACTCATAGCAAAAAGCATATTATACCCCGAATCGCCTTGTGGTGGCGATTCAACTAAAAGAATTTACTTTCGAAGTAAAGTACCGTCCAGAAACGTGAATGCAGCACGTGGATGCGCTTAGCCGCAATCCTGATAATAACCATCAAGAGGAAAAGGATCATACGGGAACAGAAGAGATAATTATGCGCATAGAACAGGATGATTGGGTATTGGCGGGTCAACTAACCGATGACAAGTTGCAGCAAATATGTGAGGTCTTAGCCCGGTCCCCAACGAATAAGTACGAGAAACGCGTCTATAAAGATTATGCATTGAGGAGTGGACGGATCTACCGCATAACGGCAAGAGGCTTGCAATGGGTGGTCCCGTAAGGGATGAGGTACCGGGTCGTCCAATTTGCTCATGACGACCTGGGGCATTTTGGAGTGGAGAGAACACTACGACGGTTATGCGACTATTACTGGTTCCCAAGAATGCGGAAATATGTGGAAAGGTACGTTTTCTGTTGTATCCTTTGCCTTTACAACAAACAAAATAGCGATAAAAAGGAAGGCTATTTGCATCCTATGAAGACGACTGCAGAGCCTATGCAAGTCATTCATGTTGATCACTTAGATCCTTTTCTTAAAACTCGATGAGAAAATATGTATATCCTGACGCGTTTACGAAACTTTTGTTCCTGCGTGCAGTTAAAAATACGCGAACAAAGTATGTTATTGATTATTTTAAGGATATTTTTGTTACGCATGGCGTACCTATAATATTAATCTCGGATCGCAGAAGTTGCTTTACTGCAAAGCAGTTTGATTTATTTTGTACTCAGAATAATGTCCGTTACGTTCTATTAATAATGCTGTTGCCACACCTCGAGCAAACAGGCAAATTGAACGATTAAATAGAGTAATTCTGAGCGCGTTGATGACCAGTGAAAGAAGAGGACCGCTGGGACAAGAAGATTCGGTCAGTTCAGTTCACAATTAACAATATGGTAAACACATCTACAGGAAAGACACCAAGCCAACTCCTATTTGGATTTGAGCTTCGCCAAAGTGGGGATGCTTCTTTGCGCGACAAGTTGCCACGTCTTATTAACGATATTTTAGCAGTAAGAAAAGCCGCCGCAGAAAGAAACACATAGGAGCAAGAAAAGCGCAAACATTATTTTAATAAACGCAGGAAGGTCGCGCGTGTGTATAAAGAGGGCGACTTTATGGAACAGCAACCACTGATTGCTGGGACCAGTCGTAAATTATATGCCTATAACGTCCTATACCGGCCCCATGTTAGTGAAAAAGGCTTCTTAACGACCGTTATGTGTTAAACCATGTTGGGAATGCGCGAAGAAAAAGACAGCAAAGTTGTGGCCGTGGACAAGATGAAGCCATGGCGCCCTCCTGGTGGCACCTCCGACGATACGGATGACCTAAGTGGAGGAGATGGTGTTGACCTATCAACCGGAAGCTGTATCGACCTTTTGAAGACTAGGTCCACAAACAGAATGACCGAGCTGTAAGACAAAAGGAAGAAAAGTTTTTCTGTTTCGTCTTTTTCTATTTTTGTTTTGTTCGTTGGCGCGCGGGACTGACAACCCAAAGATACGGGAAGGTAGTTGGAGCCGATTATAAACAATAACACGGCTCGATCCTTTAAGAAACAGCATGCAGAGCCATTGTTGTTCAGTTGTCGTTGTACGTCGTTTGAGCAAGCAGATCGGTGAGCCTTAGTCCAATAATTAATTTGCGAGATCAGGTGCCGATAACGTGCTAACAGATAGATTATCGCTGTTTATTGATCATTTTCTTTTACTAACTCAGATCACCGGTGTCGTTATGCGTTTATTTTCCTTTCGGCACCAGGTAGCGGACTTTCTTCGGGCCTACAGGGTTGCACTCGCCGTGTGTTTTCCCGCGAGATGTGACATGTCCTGGGTCAGCCCGAACTAGTATTGAGGAGGACGTCTCGAGCGTTTACCCTTGATGTCCATTGCACCTCCTAGTGCTAGATCCGTAGACTGATGAGTTTTGAGCAGGGATATGTCGAGTAACGGTCTCGTGCGTTTTCCCTTGGCAGTCTTCGACCGACCACCCGCTCATGAGCTGAGTGTATTTTCTCACTCAGGCTAAAGTTCGGTTTTGTAAATGACCATTTTAAATTATATTAGCACGTCTTATGGGGGTGTATATCAGTTGGACACGGGGCAATTGGACACAGTCCAATCACAAGTCGCTGTTCCAAGGGACCCTACAAATGTCTCTAATCACACGGTGCTGTAATTGCTGTGTCCAAATGCACCGTGTCCATGTGCACCGCTTCCGTCTTATGGTACTAAGATATTTAACGCTCATGATTCACACTAGTTTAGCATAACCCAGGCCGCTTTTCAAAAGTGCAGCATCTTGGAATGCGAAGGGACAGGGAACTGAGATCGGGGGGGG
>NW_022639611.1:678179-688415 GCF_010583005.1 Odontomachus brunneus | reverse complement strand
GGGGGGGGGGGGGTTGTAGTCCCAACTCCCATTCCTTCGCTGGATGCGTTTATTCCACGCGCAGGAGCCGACGGGCGAGCATCGAAAGCTGTGGTTCAGATTAGTTTTACCTAGTGTGTACTTTACGTCACAAAGTCGTGCGAAAATATCAAATATTTTGTAAAATTGCTTTAAACTGTTTTTTCGTTTACATATAGCGTCCTAAAAGTACATTATTCTCCTATCCATAAAAAATATCAATTTATAAAAATAAATAAAAATTCATGCTTTTTTTATAGATAACATTTACATTTGTCATGTTTTCATTGTTTTATTTTCAATAGGTTATAAATTAACAAAATATATAAAAATAACCTATAAAAATATTAGTTTTCGTGCGAAATTGGTAATTTTTAAATTTTACCTCATTTTTGCTAAAAAAAAAACCACCATTTTCAACTTGCAAGAAAAATATGATTCTTGGATTAGACAAAAAACTTACTCGGAACATTTTAAAGTTCAACTTTTTCGCTTTTCAACAACTCCTTATGGAACACTAAACATGTATTTTTCATAAAATTATGAACATTAAAAAAAAAACAATTTATAAGAAACAATAAAGTTTTATTTTACTTATTTATAAATATCTCTGAGCGTGTTAACTATATCGTCATGAAACTTCTTTCATATTATTTCTAAGATAATTTTCTATCGATTAAAAAAAGCATTAAATTTGAACAATTAGATCTCGAGATATAGGTTTTCAAAGTTTTCTGGGTTACGCCCAGTGTGTACTTCCCGTAACTTTTTTATAGTGTCTACGATGAGGGTTAATTATATCTTCTCTTCGTTATTAACGTGTAATATTATCACGATTACAATCAGTTGAATATCTCCATTTCTTACATTTGTTAAATTTTTTAGGATTTATATACTCGAGTGACCTGTTTTAAATGCCTATTTAAAGTATATCGGAAATTATGGAAGATACGAAAAAATGTTTGCAAGAAAAATTATATAATTTCAAGACAGAAAAAAGATAGTAATATATTTATTTGACATTGGATTGACCTTGAATAACTCTATGAACGACTTTATTTTCTTAAATAAAATCATAATTTTTTAATATAAATTAAACTATCGATTTATTTTGAATACAAAAGCACCGAGATAATATTTCTGAAAAATTTAAACTTTTTAGCATATTTTATATTTTATTCTACCAGGTCTGTAAATATGAAACCGGAATTTGCTCATAGATGGCCTTAGCTGTCAATGTAGTGTGATGTAGATTAATTCCCCACGGTTTTTCGCGCTACGCCGATTGGTTAATGCGAACGCCACTATCGGTTAGCTAGCTCTCTCCCTAAAAAACTTTTAAGTTACTTTCTTGACAGAGAAAAAGTAGAGCTCAGGATATACGCAGTAAAACGGTTCTGTATAAATATAAATAAAGAAGAGTTGTTTTTGGTTGTAACGTGTGTCGTATTTTCCGTCTCGAAAATCCTTCAAGAACACGTAGAATAGATAGTGTAATAACATTCATGTGGATAACAGCCAACTATAACCCCACAGTAGTTACCGTCAAACCGCGTTATTGGCGCCATCTCCTTGTTGACATCTCTGACAAAAATTTTCAACTCACAACAATACAAGTTTCATGCAACAGTATAGTTTGTAATAGCGTTGAACATGTCAAATTTTGTGCCTGGAAACTACGATTTGCGGACAGCATTGATTTTCTGTTACCATTTGAAGAAAACTGCTGCAGAATCTCATCGAATGCTTGTCGAAGCTGAGCTACGGTGAGCATGCTCTTGGTAAATCACAGTGCTTTGAGTGGTTTAAAAAATTCAAAAGTGGCGATTTTGACGTGAGAAACGAAAAACGTGGAAGACCACCGAAAAAGTTTGAAGATAGCGAATTGCAAGCATTGTTGGATAAGGATGACACTCAAACGCAACAACAACTCGCGGATCAATTAAATGTGACTCGAGAAGCCGTCTCCATACGTTTGAAAGCCATGGGAAAGATCCAGAAGATAGGAAAATGGGTTCCACATGAACTGAATGAAAGACAGCAGGAAAACCGAAAAACCACTTGCGAAATGCTGCTCGCTAGGTACAAAAGAAAATCATTTCTCCATCGAATTGTGACTGGCGATGAAAAGTGGATATATTTTGAGAATCCTAAGCGTAAAAGATCATGGGTAACTCCAGGCGAACTATCGACATCGACTGCAAGGCCAAATCGCTATGGACGGAAGACAATGCTCTGTGTTTGGTGGGATCAGAAGGATGTGATCTATTATGAGCTGCTAAAACCTGGCCAAACCGTTAATATTGAACGCTACCGACAACAAATGATCGATTTGAATCAAGCTTTGCGTGAAAAACGACCAGAATATCAAAAAGGCAACATAAAGTGATTTTGCTTCATGATAGTGCACCATCACACACAGCAATACTGGTCAAGGAAACGATTGAGGCGTTTAGTTGGAAAATACTTTCGCATGCGGCTTACTCACCAGACTTGGCTCAGTTCAATTACTATTTATTTGCATCGATGGGACACGCACTTGCTAAGCAGCGCTTCACTTCTTACGAAAATGTACGAAAATGGCTCGATAACTGGTTTGCCTCAAAAGAGCAACAGTTTTTTGGCGTGGCATTCACAAATTGTCAGACAGATGGGAAAAATGTATAGCTAGCGATGGGCAATACTTCGAATAAAATATTTTTTATCATTTTCATACAATAAACGTGTATTTTCTATACAAAAATTCCGGTTTCATATTTACATACTTGGTACATTAAACAATTTCAATGAAGCGCTCCAAAGAAGAATGATAATTTATGATATTGACATCGGTCGATGGGATTCTCAAACACAACAATAGATAAATGCACCAAGATACATAGCGTCACATATGTGGATACACAGATTCAAAAAACAAGATAATATAGTATCTTATAAAATAACGAAATTTGTCACTAAAAAATCTTTGTTATCAAAATCAGATTTGGAAAAGAAGTGCGAAACATTTACAAGAAATTTAAAATATTTTATTAATTAGTATGAAGTAGAAATTATTTATAATTCGTATCAGAGTGGATTTCCAGTTAGAACTTTACGCCGGCTGTACTTTATCAAATAAAGGTGCAAAAACAATAGAATCTGCAATACAGTCTGTATCAGCAACCACGCATAGCTGCACAATACAGCTGACTATTTCTGCTAATGGTAGATCATTGTCGTCTCTTTTGATCGTATTAAAAGAATCCACAGGAACATTTGGTGCACGAGTGCAACAATCATTATTTAACATTAATCATTATTTATTTAACGCTCCTAACATTTATGTAATGGCTTCAAAGTCAGGTAAATTAACATCAAATCATGTGAAAACCTGGTTGAGAGAAGTTTTCTTTCCGAACATCGGGCCACAACATTTGCGTATTCTGTTCTTCAGTGGCGTATACTTTCACAATGCACTGCCTATATCGCCGCGCGTAAATGAAAGGGGTATCGTAAATTTGAATGACGCGGAGGAGCTCGGTACTCATTGGGTAGAGTACGCGAAAAGAGATGATCGCGTGATATATTTCGATAGTTTTGGTAATGTTCGACCACTCAGAAAATTGGTGCGATATTTCGAGAATAATGCGATTGAGTACAATCGTATATATTATCAATGTTACGATCAGAGCATTTGCGGACCACTGTGGCTACGATGCCTGCAGACAGTTCACAACCGATTTAAGGTCTAACGTTCTGCGATCGGTGCTCAGTAATTGTTTTGGTCTCTGACGAAAATGTCGCTGAAATTTATACTTACGAGCAAGAGTAGCACACTCGCGGGAAGCTACTTTCCAACCATAGATCTGAGCGATGGCGAATACGAACTCGGTTTGACAGCTTTTGAAAACTATAACACGATACCGAATATGAATGCGTCGAATAATATATTTTGTTTTGGTGAGGACGACAAGGAATTTGTGATTCCTGAAGTATCGTACAATTTGTACGTATATATCAATACTTAAAATGTGCAATGTCGGAAACCATCAAACCGATCGATATAAATGATGATGATGATCTTTTATTCGCGCCAATACGAATACAATGAAATGTGAGATCAAGTGTGTTTACCGGATAAACTTTAACAAACCAAATATCGTTGCATCACTGTTAGGATATTCTTCAGATCGCATTCTACAGCCGCGACAATGGCACGAATCAAACGCGGCGATCAACGTTACAGATGTGAATATTATTCGGGTAGAATGTAATGTGATCACCGGTGTGTACAGCGACGACAGATGCGTGCATATCATACACGAGTTTTCGTTCAATGTACCACCAATATATAAAATATCGAACACACCAGCATGGATTATTTATCTTTCGATCTTTGCCCGGAGCATATCGGATCTGACGATACGTGTTGTTGATCACACAGATTGACAGACGCTGTGAAGGGATAATCGTCAAGTTTCACGTCTGACGACGATGGGACATCTGAGATGCTCGTGTTGAACAAAGCGAGGCAGGCTAAATACATGAGCGTTATTTTTCCTACCAAGAAGACGATTACAAACGATTGCATAAAAAAATAGGAAACTTAGCACAGCCAACATTGCATTTTTAAAGTCTTTGGGATTCATCGTACAAAAAATTACTTGAAGATTGTCGACATTTTGAACCTTGGGTATGAGCCCATCTTTGACAATCGCATCGTCAAGATCGAGACTCACTCATACAATCCGTATGCCAATACAACTTTTAAACACAGTGACAAGATACGAATACCGATACAACATTGCTGCTTAATGTCTTCGATTTCTGCTGCTCAACTCGCCCAACTCGCCTAGCGTATGGACGTTCTCTCTCCGTATATCGCTTGAGATCGATATATTTTGGTATATTTGCTTGATTTGACCGTGGCGTGAGAACATTCCCGCTCGTCTCATTAAGGTTATAACACAGGGAGCTCTGTGGCATATTACCTAAAAGGTTTGTTATACTATTGGTGATGCCATTGTATCTCCTGTTTTAATTTGACTCTGTGGCGGTACGGAAAAAATTGCTCTCGAAATACATTCAGGAAATTATTCCATTCTGTCCATGATCTCTTGTTGTTGCGGTAACAATGGAGTGTATTGCCCCTTAGTAGTTCCGGTAATCCTTGCAGCATTTGTTCCTCAGTGTAACTATAGCTATTTTGCATCTCTTCAATGCGCTCTAAAAACGATACGGCGTCTTTGCCGTCGAACTGACAACCCTATTTGGTTAATTGTCTTTGCGACATTAACAGGTTCAATGCTTCGCATTGAGCTTGAATCGTGACTTGTCACTTCTTTCTTGTTTTTATTTAAAAATGATGGTGGGTTATCCGTCACGTATTTGCAGAGTCCTTCCCTCAGGTCGCTTAAGGATAGTGGTGCCCTCCGTGGACACCACTATTTCTGTTATTCGTTTTGTAACGATCCATCCGAACGACATGGTAACGATTCGCAAACAACGCGAAACAGTCGAAAGTAAATGTAAATACCGCGCATAACAAACGAGGACATGTAAACACCGCGGAAATCAACAACAGAAACGATCCAAACCAAAGTATAAAAGACGCGAAAAACCTCGAAAAAGAGCAGTCTTCCGAGACACTCCGCTGACTAGAGCCCAAGCTTCGACTGCCAAAGTACCTCTCGAATACCGCTACCAAAAGCACCGCATCCTAGATCTTTCTCGATACCACTCCGCCGATTCGTTCGATTCGTAGAGTCGACATTCACGTAGACTTGTTGGATACGTAAAGTCTATATCCTCAAGACCGCTCCATCGACTCGTTGGATATGTAGAGTCGACATCCTCGATATCGCTCCGCCGACTCGTTGGATACGTAAAGTCTACATCCGTAATACCGCTCTGTCGAATCGTAGAGTCGATATCCGCGTAGACCTGTTGAATACGAAAAGTCTACAAGTCGAGACACTGCTCGACAGCCCGACGAACTCCAAATCGTCAGGAGTCGCATCCGCGAAACTCAATGTCATAAGGTACTTCTCGATAGCGTACACCCGCGCTCGAGGGGTCGCCAGACTGAAGTCGCATTTGTGTGACTTAATCACCTCCTACCGAGGCAGGGCACCGTAGTGCCTTGAGACCGCGATACTGCACCCGCTAGATACGCGCGTGCAACGCCAAACCGTGACGGCTCGACCGCTGCACGGTATCACGCATTAGGAGAACTGTCAATTTCTTGCCGAATAACGGATCTCGCCGCGACAAGATTTAAAGCTCTGAGCATAAACTTCTCGCCGCGAGCGCGAGACAATCAACGCGTCACAACCGCATCCCGCGGCCACAAGTAACTCCGAACCGTCAGCGACAAACATAAACAGACTCGCACGGCGAGCAAAAACTCGACCAGCAATCCAAAGGCTTCGAGAAGCCTTGTAAATACGCATTGTGCATAGCCATCTGAGTAAGAATAGATATCATTTAATATCTATACCATTGTCTCCACATTTATTACATCTGCCACGAATCTGGATCGCACCGACTCGCAACCTATCCCGCACCGAACGCAAAATAGCGTTACAAATTGGCGCTTGAACAGTTATAAAAAGAAAAGCAGATAAGAATAGGAAAAATGAAGCAGTGGATATACACGCTGTCAGAAGAGGATATAGTAAAGAAGATGTCAGAATTAGGGTTATCCACAGATGGCACCCTAGACGAGCTACGAGCAAGACATAGCAAATATGCAACGGATAACCCTCAAGTGTTTGTAAATAAAAACGAGGAGGGGGAAACAAGTCAGACATCAGAGTCAATACAAAGCATCAACCAAATGACTACAGCAAAAACGATAAACCAGATGCGTAAATGGGGATGTCAGTTTGACGGAGAAGATCCCGTATCGTTTTTAGGACGCATCGAAGAGCTGCAAAAGAGCTATGGATATACCGAAGAACAAATGCTACAGGGCTTACCAGAATTATTAAGAGGCAGTACGCTGTACTGGTACCGCAACAACAAAAGAACGTGGAAGGAATGGAATGACTTCGTAAACACATTCCGAGAGCAATTCTTCCCGTATCGCTACCGATTTTAGGTAAAGCAGGAGATACAGTGGAGACATCAAGGTCCAAACGAACCTTTCCGGCAATATTCACGGACCTCGCCACATTAATGAGGAGAGCGGGATTATCACGTTGCGACCAGATCGAACAGATCTACGAGAACATGTCTCCGGATCTGAAAATACATATATAAGGAGAGACAACATCCACACACTAGGCGAACTTGGAGCACAGCAGAAATTGAAGATATCGAGCAACAACGAATGGAATTCCGGAAGGATACACGGTCGGTACCGTGGACACCGACGACTGCTACAATATACAATGTTGCCGAACATTGCTGGCGATGCAAACAACGAGGACATACAAGAAAAATGTGTCGCAATGAACCGAAAAAATTCTGCTCGCAATGCGGAAAGGACGGGATCCTCAATAAGAATTGCCATCCGATACCAGGAAACCCCTTAAGGGCCAAGGAATAGGGCAATCCTCGGTCATACGAAAGCCCGAGATTAAATATATGCCAAGACATATACAGGTGACAGTAGATAATAAAAATTTCGAGATGTTACTCGACTCGGGATCAGAGATCTGCATTAATCGAAAAATAGCGAAAATACTAAGGAATAGGCAGAAAGCGCGACAAGAACAAACCACAATAGTTCGCCTCGTGGACGGAGGCATGACAAGAATAATAGGGAGCTCGGACTTGGCAATAAACAATAAAACATATTGGCACAAATTCCACATCATACCAACACTAGAGAGCTCCATGTTGATCGGCGTAGACCTGTGGGCAAAACTGAAAATATAAATTTCGCTACCAAAAATACAACCGCATATTAATAGGAACATGCGCACGTGCATCATCTCGGAAGGCATGCAACCACGTTCAAAGAAGGAGAATATACGACTAGAAAAATTCCTACAAGAGGAATCCGCTAAATTCGAAAAGATAAGAGGTCTAACGAAAATGGCACAACATAAGATCAAGATAAAACCCGGTACGGAGCCTATCAAGCAAAGATATAGGCCAAGAAATCCCGCCATGCAGGCCATCATCGACAAGGAGGTCGAAGAGATGGAGAAGGACTGAATAATAGAAAGCTCGCAGAGTGCCTAGAGTTCCCCGATTGTCCTAGTGAAGAAGAAGGACGGAAAACACAGATTCTGTGTGGACTTTAGGAAAATCAACGAAGTCACAGAACAAGACATATATCCTCTGCCTCAGATAACGGCGACACTAGACAAATTACGGAGAGCAACTTATCACACAACACAGGACTTTAAAGCAGGGTATTGGCAAGTACTGTTAACGCCGGAGAGCCGTCCGATCACTGCATTCACCGTACCCGGACGAGGGCTCAAACAATTTAAAGACATGCCTTTCGGTCTACACTCTGCACCAGCTACATTTCAACGACTACTGAATGTCACAATTGGACTGGAACTAAAAGAATATGTTGAGGTATACCTTGACGATATCATTATCGCAACAAAAACGTTTGACCAGTATCTGCGAATATTAAAAGAAGTATTCGCACGACTAAGAAGACCAAATTAAAACTGAATAGCGAGAAGTGCCACTTCTGCCGGCCAAACTTAAAATATCTATGGCACATTATCGATAAGAAAGGTGTACGAACCGATCCGGAAAAAACTAGCGCAGTTAACAACTGGCCACCAACAAAGATAAAACGTATCAGGCAATTTCTGGGGATGACGTTGTGGTACCGCAGGTTCATCGCAGGATTCTCAAAAATTGCCGCACCGCTAACGAATCTTACGAAACAGAATGTGAAATGGCAATGGGGAACGGAGGAAGAGAATACCTCCCGCAAATTGAAAGAAACCCTCGTCTACGCACCAGTTCTCGCATGCCCAGATTTCACGTTAAAGTTTACATTGCAGACCGATGCAAGTAAACATGGCCTGGGAGTCGTGTTAACACACAATTTCAAGGAAGTTGAACGAGTGATCGCATACGGAAGTCGAACACTCAATAACTGCGAGAAAAATTATAGTGCCACGAAATTAGAATGTCTCGCAATAATCTGGGGCATCCGCAAGATGAGATACTACCTGGAGGGATATAACTTTACAGTTATAACAGATCACCAGTCCTTGAAATGATTGCAAAAATTAGAATCGCCATCAGGACGATTAGGAAGGTGGAAATTTGAGCTTCAGCAATATACATTCGATATAAAATACCGAAAGGGAAGCTCAAATAAAGTGGCTGACGCATTATCACGCCAGCCAGAAATCGCGGCGATACAGGCGGAGATAGAATGCCCATGGTACCGTCGCAAATATGAGGAAGCAGTAAAACAGCCGCAGAAATCACCCGACTATCCGACAAGTTATTCTGTACCGACATATTCTCCACAGTTTGGATTTCAAGGAAACACTAAACAAAGAACAGTGGGAAAGATGCATACTACAAGAACAACAACCAGAAATCCTGCAGACGTATCACGACAAACCCACGGCAGGACACCTTGGGATAGCAAAAACGATCAATCGAATTGCACGATTATATTATTGGCCGGGTATGTTTAAGGACATAAGTCGATACGTTCAGGAATATAAAACCTGTCTAGCATGGCAGGCGCAATGAAACAAATGCACGCAACGAATGTGCAACAACCATGGGATTACGTATCTATAGATTTAATCGGTCCACTGCCTAAATCCAGGAAAGGATATACATAGGTGCTTACAATGCAAGACAGATGCACAAAGTGGCTTAAAGTTAAACCATTCAGAAAGGCTGTTTCACAGGTAATAGTAAAAGAAATTGTTTACAGACACGGTTGTCCTAACATTCTTGTCTTCGATAACGGAACACAATTCAAATTAGGAGATATGAGAAAATTAACACAAGCACTAGAAATAAAACGGCGCCTTACAGCAATATGCACACCACAGTGCAATCCTGTGGAACGTGCAAACCGCACATTGAAGACCATGATTGCGCAATACGTGGGAAATAATCACCGGAATTGGGACGTACATTTGAGCCAAATCAAATTTGCGTTCAATACCGCAAAGAATGATAGCACAGGGTTCTCGCCTGTCTATCTAAACACAGGAAAGGAGCTATCAAGACTACACGCACTAGAGAGAGAGAGAGAGAGAGAGAGAGAGAGAGAGAGAGAGAGAGAGA
>NW_022639611.1:670254-676440 GCF_010583005.1 Odontomachus brunneus | reverse complement strand
AGAGAGAGAGAGAGAGAGAGAGAGAGAGAGAAGGCTCTCAAACTCCAAACGAGCTAAGACAAAAATTAGAAGCAGGCAACGAGCTCGTCCGCATTAATATGGTTATCCAGAGATCATTCCAGAGACAGGAAAAGTATTACAATCTCAGGAGAAGAGAGTGGAAACCAAAAGTAGGAGACATCATGTGGAAGAAAAACCACATGTTCTCCAACAATGAAAGAGCCATAAATGCGAAATTGGCACCTAAATACATAGGCTCAATGGTCGTAAAACGGGTTATTTCGCCGGTTATCGTCGATCTACAAGACGAATACAAGAAATGGTTTAGAGAAGTACACGTTCACAACATAAAAACTAGCAGCACCGAGACAAGGAACGAGAGATAAAAGCATACAATCACAGAAGAATAAACACAACACACAAGTATAAAAGGAACACAATTAAGATAACGAAACACAATGGACATCACGAAAGTAACATCGACACCACGATCCAGACATTGCTATCGTCTTGGAGCGAAGAGGAGGCCCAAGCCCTTTGGGCGAGTCTACTGCCGCCCGAGGAACGGAATCAAGAACCGCCACCAGTACCGTCACTTCTGAAAGGAAAGCACCTGCCAAGGGATTTTGCGCAGATAGAAAGAAAACCCGCTATCGCATGCACCCGAGCACCACCATCCGCTCGGGTAGTCCAGCGCAAACTAAGAATTCTCATGGGTGAGGAAATCAAGCACATATTGCTGAAACGGCAGCCGAAGATCTGGCTAGTGACGTGGAACAGGCAACCCGAGAACAACACGGCGTCCTTCGGGAAAATCCAGCCAACAAATGAAACTGAGGTCAACCGGGCGACTTCAGCAAGCATTGTCGACAGCCTTTTCTGGTCGGCGGGTTTCGGGCGTCTCTTCGACACCCGCGACGGGGACGGCCTTCCGCCACCCGCCGCCGGTGTCGCGACTATACGCTCCCCCTACGGGGAGACTTCCTCCCCGAAGACGAGGCGGTGCGCGTTCTCTCGCGTTTGAAGAGGGACTTTACTGATGGGCGGGCGCGTACACTCCGCCACGTCCACGTTCTCCCTGTCCACCTCCTTCCACCACGTCGCCTCCTCTAACTCAGCCGGATTCTAGGAGCTGGGTGCCGGAGTTGTCCTACTCCAGCTCCATTTCCCCCGCCTCCCGCTCTATCTACACCTTCATCTCCTCCGCCTCACTTGAGGAGGAGACGGGGAGTGGCGAGTCACTTCTCCTCGCCTGCCTTCTCTTGGGGCTGCCCTGGGACTCTTCTCCCCACCTGGTCATCTTCTTCCGCTTCCTCTTCCCGTAAGAGTCTCGGGAGCCCGAAAGCTTCCCCGCCACCAAGTCCAGGGTACCCGGTCTCTTTTTCCTGACTCAGGTAGCCGATCTGGCATTTCAGCAAGACGTTTTTGTCCCCAAGACGCCCTATTTCGGCCACCGTCGCCTCCTGCTCCTTCCACACCACTTCCCCTGCCCTTGAGCCACCGATGTTCTCGGCCGTCTGGCCATGGCCAGGTTACAGGTCGTAAGGGTCGTGGCGGCTTGTCACAAAGCCCCGCGGAATGGGCCCTTTAGGTTCCTGGACTTCTCTTGCACCTTCTTGATCTCGTCTACGGCCTGTAATGCCATAGACGAGTCTTCTGCTGTTCACTTCCCCTCCAATTTGGACAGAAGGTTTCTAGCTATTTTAGGTCTTGATCGTCCTCTGGCTGAACGGTTTTACTGAAGAGTCTCTTACCTCCTCAACCTTCTCTAGTACGTCGACCTCCTTTTTTCTTCCTTGCCGCGCGGGCCTCGGCCGTATGATTCCCTAGGTCTTCGGGATCATTCGGGTGTCGCCCACGCTCGTCCTTCTTGGTGTACCTTTGGGTTCTGGAGGGAAGGTCAACGGCCGCCACGTCCGCCCCCGACTCTTGCCTCCCGTTCTCCTCTCCATCATCCTCATATCTATCAAGGACACACTCCTCCTCCTCTCCGCCCGTCAGGAACTCCTCGTCCCCCGTCAGGTCCACCGTAGCGGAACCCAACGGGATCGACGGACGTGCCCAGTCGGTTTACGGTGTCCGGACAGGGGAGTGCGTCGGCATTGTGTCGCTGCGACCCTCCCTGGAGCTGGATCTGGTTTTAATTCCAGCCCCACTTTCTTCCCTCCCTGCGCGGCTGTCGCACGTGCGTGAGCACGACCTCGTTCTCTTCTCAAAGGGCTGGGAGGACTTGCGGTGGAGGAGGCCCTCGGCCTCGCGAACTTCTCTGCGTCCGATTCCCCCGAGACCTTCTCGATCTTCTCCATGGGGTGACTGGTGGCTGGCGCACCCCCTCTCCTCCTTTGAAACTTGCAGCCTTTGCTGGGACCAGCGATGACACTGTGGCCCCTGAGACCACAGACGTTGTGGTGGCCTCTTCCTCCCTAACTACGTCATGATGTTCACAACTTATGGATAGTTGATCCCACCAACTCCAACGGCTCTGTTCCCCAACGTATTTCACCCCCCTCCCGCCGAAGTAGGGGAACGCCCAGCGTACTCGCCGGGAAGGAACTTATGGCGTTGGCACCGGAAGCAACAATAGCCATGGCACAAAGCCAAGGCTAGAGCCTTAGGGTATAACCGATGCACGAACCTCCAGCCCCCTACACTCGCCCCGGTCCACTAAGGAGCCGGTTTTGGTGGTCCTGGGCCTTTGACCTCCCCCCGGACTTCCGGCCATCCCTCCCCTCTCCATACCCTTTCACACATCTTCCATGCCCACTTTTCCACATCTTCCCTCCATATTTCCATACTTCATTCGGTACCTCATAGCTTTTTCATCTTTCAACTTCTTCATAACCTCCTTTACCTCCTCCCACCCTATTTCTTCCTCCTCCCCTTTTCTTTCCTTCCTCCTTTCATCACCTCCTCTACTCCATCCATCAGCCTTATTATATATTTCTTTCATTCCCCCATTTCAGTGCCCTCATTTACTACAGCCTTCCTCTCTTTCTCTCTCATCATCTGCTCCCAAATCTTTTTCTCTGTCTTTGCTTCCATTACTTCCCTTTCCATCCTCTCTTTCCTCTTTCTTCTTCCTTTTATAAAGCCTCTTATACTTTTTCTTCTTCACCCTATATCCTATATTATCTCTCTCCCTCCCATTTCCCCACTTTCTCAACTCCCTTCTTACCTCTCTCTTCTTTTCTCTGCATTCCTCATTACACCATTCTCTCTTCCTTCTCTTTCCTTTACCCCTCTCGTTCTCACTCTCACATACTTTCAAAATTCTCCTTATCCTCTTCATCACTTCTACTATTTCCTCCTACCCCCTTTCTGCCTATATCTGCCTATATCCTCTCTAACTCCCTTTCAAATTTCTTCCTTCCTTCCTCATCTCATTTACCTCTACACTTCCCCGCCCTTCCCATTCCCTTTCCCTTCTTCTAACTTCCCCTCTCTGCTCCAGGATTACTGAATGATGATCCGAGTCCATCTCCTCACCCACTTCCATCCTTATCTCGAAATTGAACGCAATATGAACTGGATGATCGACCAAATTAATTCGCACATGCAAAAGCACAGTATTTTATTAGCATAATGGAAAAATATCATTATCTGCTGTTTTATTGCAGTGATTTTCTATACAGTCTTTAAAATTAATTTCGAAGCCGGTCTCTTATATTATTTATACGCTAAACGGTTTGGTCTATATTTTGCGGTTTAAAAGGCGAAAAAACTCTAAGATCTTTCTTCCTAACCTTAATTTCACTTAACTTTAAGTGGGCAATACAAAGTACTTTTTATCAAGTGAGGAATTGGCGTAGTGTCTAAATTGACAGACGATTATCCAAAAGATGTCTTCGGTTCAAAATTCGAATCTCAAGAGAAAATCTTAAAAATTATAAAAGATAATATAGAAAAACTTTTTTTTCATTGTATTTTACGCTTATTCTATGAATAATTATGAAAGCGCTTATTCTATGAGTAATTATGAAAAATTGTGAAAAATTTTCTACCAAAGATTTAATTGAAGAATCTACGAAACGACAGAATCTGCGCGCAATCTGCCGTCATTCTGCTGTCATATATATGTCTACAAACTCTGCGTGCACTACTATAAGTTTTCTGTCAGAGACCGTCGGCAGATTCTAGCTCAATAGATGACTATGGACCTGACAACGTGGTCTGATCGAATCTGATGTCAATCTGATGTCAGTTTGCGCTCAATTTGCTTACTGGGTATCTGCGAGAATTGTCTATGATCTTCTATTCATCTCTGTGTTATCTGGGTCAACATTTTCTCATTAACACATCTTTGAACATCATCCTACTAACTGGATAGTTGCAACAATGTAATGCTCGTGAGTAAGAAATGGTAGGACAAGTTCTATAAGGTTTATTCCTAGGAGTCAAATGCTTGAAGTGCAAGTACATAACAATACAAAAAAATAACAATACAAATAAGTAACTACGTGTATAAGTAATAATCTGTTGGTTACATAAACCACAGTTGATATAAGTAAACATTAGCATATAAGCACATAAGCACATAATACAAAAAATAACAATACAAATAAATATTTATGTGTATTAATAATAATCTATTGGTTACTTAAACCACAGATGATATAAGTGAACATTAGCATATAAGCACATAACAATACAAAAAAATAACAATACAAATAAACAACTACGTGTATAAGTAATAATCTGTTGATTACATAAACCACAGTTGATATAAGTGAACATTAGATAAATATCTGTCACATTCTTTGCTTATCAAACAGCTGATTAAAAATGACTTCTCAAAAACGTATTATAGATGTAACGATGCATATCATTACGTAACAATAACAACGCAAGCCGAACACCGCGAACCGAAAGCGCAAGAGGACAGCGCGTCCTCCAAAACAGTAAACAGCGCGACCGCCGAACAACCGCGGTAAATAGCGAATCAAGCGAGATTCAAGGTATATAAAACGCGGCGTAATCGTAATCGAGAGATTCGATCATCCGCTCTCGAAAGAGAATCAGAACCGATCCACCGCTCTCGAAGGAGAATCCGATTCCGATTATCCGCTCTAAGAGATACCGATTCCGCTCCTGGCAGATTACTGTTCGTCGATTGGCGACTGTAGTCACTCCGCCGTCGTTGCACGGATACGTGGCATCGATATTCGACTCTACTCCGCTCCTGGCAGATTACTGTCCGTCGATTGGCGACTGTAGTCACTCCGCCGTCGTTGCACGGATACGTGGCATCGACATTCGACTCTCCTCCGCTCCTGGCAGATTATTGTTCGTCGATTGGCGACTGTAGTCACTCCGCCGTCGTTGCACGGATACGTGTCATCGACATTTGACTCTACTCCGCTCCGGGCAGATTACTGTTCGTCGCGTAGCGACTGTAATCATTCCGCCGTCGGCTCACGGATTCGTGAGGCCGACACAGATAAGTTTCACAGTACCGCTGGCCGCATCCGAAATTGCGTCCGAACGAGCCGAGCTCGTTGAATCATAAAGGAAACTCCGAGGGCTAAGGTCCCGTGTACGAGGACCGACGGCCGCACCGCATACACCGACCCGATTCCAATCTCTGCGATAGGAGATCGAAGGGAGCGCCACTAAGGCCATATCCCGCGTGCAGCTACGCTGCAATCTCAACGCCCGCGAACATTATATGATTCCGAAACGCCGCTAAACATCGCTGGGAAAAGTGTCCACCGCACTTAAGAGACACGACGCCGAAAGAAACGTCAACAGCATAGACTCGCGAAGACGCGACACTGACGTCGTCCGCGCCCCGCGCACCGCGCCTCACATCACACAAATCGGCGTCTAAACAAACCTCTGTCAGACGATACAAACAACCAAAACCAAAGGCGTCGACACGTATTGTTTGATATATATATTGTCATTATCATCAGCTTAGTATTTTAAATATATTATTCATTATTATTTTCTTAAAACACTGTTTCTCAATTATTCCGCCTATCACGAACCCGATCCGACAAGCGATTCAAACCCGCAACGAATCGCGGTTACAATCAGATTCCTGTAGAATTGGAATCACAGGATAAAACCGCGTTCATCACCCCAAATGGCCAGTACCAATACAAACACATGCCGTTTGGGCTGGCAAACGCGCCCTCCGTATTTCAGAGTGCCATGAATAAAATCTTAGCTTAAGTCCAAAATAAA
>NW_022639611.1:668980-670244 GCF_010583005.1 Odontomachus brunneus | reverse complement strand
ACGTCTCTAAATGACGTTATTATCACATTAAAACAATTACGTCTTTCCAACGTGTTCCGTACGGGAGCTGTCGTCCGCACGGATAGCGGGCAGCGGGCGGCCGTGCACCAGGCGCGTTCCGCGCGCGGGCGACTACCGCTCGCCGCGGCTTCACGCCGCCGCCGCTACGCGGCAGCGCGCCGAGCCGGGGCCGTTACTCGCGGTTAAATTTCGGTGTGGCGCCTATATAAGACGCCGCGGGCACCGACTCTAGGAGTTCGGACTGCGTTAGCCCATCTGTTCACTGCCTCGCTGAGATATTCTTTTGTGCTCTAGTTAGCTTCATATCGCCTTCTTGAGTGCGTAAGCACGTTGGGCTCTTGCCTCGCTAGAGGTATACATGTGCATATCTGTACTGAACATCGCTGCCTTCAGAGTGTCACAGACACGCTGGCATTCGGATTTAGGTTTCGCAGCCCTTTAGAGTGCGCTTGCACGTTGGGCTATCGCCTCTAGAGTGTCCGAGGACACGTTGGCGTTTGGGTACGAAGTGTATGGTAACTCCACGGATCTCCACCTTCTCAATACGATCGAGGATTGAGAGAAGGCTTTGCGCGATCACTTCGGATTGTCTTGACGCTTCCACCGCGGTGGACGTCTCTCTTCGCGACTTCGCCCGTATTGCATATACCGGGTATTAACGCCGCCAGAGCTCGTTGCGTTCGAGCTCTCGACTCCGCGCGAGTCGTCGTTGTACGCAGGACTTAGCCGCTGCCAGGGACGCAGCATATACACGCGAGCAACGCTCGCCTGTACGTCCGCTTAAGACTTAGTCGCTGCCAGAGACGTAGCATATACACGCGAGCCTAGCTCGCATTTACGTTCGCCTAGGATTTAGCCGCTGCCAGAGACGCAGCATATACACGCGAGCCTAGCTCGCCTTCACGTCCGCGCAGGACTTAGCCGCTGCCAGAGACGCAGCATATACACGCGAACCACGTTCGCTTCTTCACCGCTACTGAAGCCATACTCGCCGCATACGCGACTACACGCGCTAGTTACCCTCGCGTCTACGTCGCCCGTGCGACGTTACGATCCTCATTACTCCTCCGACAAGGGGAACTTTTCCTAGCGCGGAGGCGCTGGGAAGCGGTGCATCACCGCAGGGCCGTCGCTTCGATTGACCTAGCCCGCTTTACTCGAGTCGACGACACACCAAAACACGGAGCCAAAGACTCCCGTCGCCGAAGAACTACGCGAATCACTTGCACCCCACGTCATCTTA
>NW_022639611.1:660443-668970 GCF_010583005.1 Odontomachus brunneus | reverse complement strand
TGCGACTCCACGCGCGAGTTCCCCTCGCGCCTCAGTCTCCGTCGCCCGTGCAACGTTACGATTTTCGTTACTCCTCCGACAAGGGGAACTTTTCCTAGCGCGGAGGCGCTGGGAAGCGGTGCATCATCGCAGGGCCGCCGCTTCGATTGACCTGTCTCACTTTATTCGAGTCGACGACCCACCAAACCACGGAGCCAAAAACTCCCGTCGCCGAAGAACTTCGCGAATCACTTGCACCCCACGTCATCTTACGGGGCCGCTGGATAGCGGACTGCTAGCGACGAAGACCGCGTTCTCCACGCGGCGAGCGGACATCTATCCGCATCTCGCAAAACGAACCGGCCGCTCTCCACCCTCGGGCAGTTCGAAACATTTATTGTCAGTTATTGGTTACATGACGTCTAGGACTGGTAATAACCATTTATCGACGTGAAAATGACGTAACGTTGCTGTCTGGGGCGTTTCACATGGCTAATGCCAACTAGGTCGACGAGTACGAAAGATGCTATAGAGACAGTGCAAAAAACTTTTTACAGTTTTGGAAAATCCATGGAAATCAGACCAGGGAATCGCGGTCACGTAAAAAAAATTCAGGTGTTACTTTGATAAACTGCGGATAAAACATTGTAAGATAGCTGTTGGCGACGTTACCTTGAAATGTAAAAGAAAGTTTTATTTTCGGATGCGCTCCCGTTAGTGGTATGGAGACTGGCGTGTCAATTTAAACATTTCTTTTTTGTTTTCTTCTTCTGGAACACCGAAAGCGATTGTCAGTTCAGTTGAGTTTGGTGCGAGGAACAAGGCGGCGGGATCGATTTGGCGACGCATACCGGAGTGTCAGCAGGTCGGGGATCGGTCAGCCGTTCGGGCGGGCAGCAGATTCGTCACCAAAAACACGATCGGTTGTCCAGTCGGCGACAGATTCGGTCGTCTTCACGCTCGCGTATACCGTACTGGTGAAGTATATTCGACACCAGAGGCGGATCATCGTGGAAACTCAGAACGGGTGCTGAAAGACGTGGTCATTTCTAGACGATAATATAACATTTATGTCAGTTGAATAAATATAAATTTAAAATTTAAACTGATCTCACTTGTTTATTGCACGACTCTACCCGCCTTCCATGAGCCGACCGGCGATTTGATTGTTTATATTTTGGTCCTTCGATCCAAAGCTCCTCTGGAGTGGTGGAGGGACACATAGAGACCGTTTAAAGGAGCCACGTGTGCTCCAGATAGTAGCAGTGTTGAGTCGGAATCGTGACGCTGTGTCCGTTGACCCGATCGCGGATCTTGTAGAAGAAACATGTTATCTCTCATCGGGAGAGGCAGAAGACTAGCTGCGACTAAAGTTGCCATCCCGGAAGGAGTAGTGGAAGTGATTGATGACGGACGGAAGGTCCACGAAGACCAGGCGCCGGTTCCGCAGGAAGACGCACCGAACGCCTCAGATGGACGCACGTTTTCAAACGAGTGTATCTGGATGTTCAAGCGTGGATGCCAAGACAAAAGAAAATTAAAATATTTGTCCGTGAGAAAGAAGGCTAAGATAAGAAGAAAGGCTATCGAGGAACAAATGGAAATAGACTTAGAATTAGTAGATTTATGTCTCGCTGCCGAGCGAGACGAAGTTAAGGCTGGAGACGAACCAAAGCGCCCTTCATTAGTAGCGTTAGTTCGAGAGCGTCGCTCTAACGATAATGTAATAAGATGGATTCGGCGAAGCAATAGGACTGCGGCTTGTGATAACCATACTCCGTGGAGTTGAACGTTGCACCGGCAGCGGCGGCAGATGATACATACTCGAACCTTATGTTGATGACGGAGACGATCGGCGACGCCCTGCCGCGACGGACTCTAAGCAGTATTCCCGTGGTCGAAGATGAGACTCTTGCGACGGGCAGGGAGGAGGGTCGTCTTCCGTCGGCAGCTCTGATGCATTTTTCCGAGATTGTTAGTAACGATGTTTCGGCCATACCGCTAACCGCATTAACCTCCTCAGTGGCGTCATAGTATGATAAATACTGACACGCGAGTCCAAAAAACAAATACCAACTCCCGTCAGGACACGACTGATAAATTTACTAGACGGATGACTTCATCACAAAACGTGCCAAAATTCAACGGAAACAGATTGGACTGGTTTTGGTTTAAGAGAGCATTTGAATTGTCCACTGAAGAGACTATTCCAAAGCCGAAAATATATCATGTCTTTATCGGTGCCTAAAAGGGAAGGCGAAGGAGGCAGTAACATCTCTCATGGTAACAACGGTCAACGCAAGCCACATTATGAGAGATTATGAACCAAAACTCGTAAACTTTGCTTCGGAAATTCAGATATGATTATAAAACATATCGTACCAGAGAATAAGTTGTCAAAAATTAGTATTAATTGTATGGATTTGGTGACCTTTGCCACAAAAATAAAGAACTGTATGGCGGCGATACAAGTGAAGAATCATGTCGGCTATCTTCATAGTCCAGGGTTGATTAAAATCATTGTATCAAAAATGCATTGGCAATGATTTATAACTGCATTTTTAGCCGAAAGTGAGAACAAAAAACCGAGACTTGTATTTATATCGCGTTTTTTGAGTAAGGAAGCCCACGACGACGCAGCATTACATGAATTAGTGAAGACCAGCTTCCAGATAGACGCGATTGGCGTACCCAATCTCACGAAGAAAAGGGCAATGGACAAAAGAGCGGAACATTTAGTGGACACTAACACAATACATATAGGTGACGCATTATAAACTTATTTGTTACGGAAACACGATAAAGTCAAGCTTTCGCCAAGCAGAGAGAGCGCGTTATTCCTAGACATGAAAAAATTTTCGCAGCATCTTGAATTTGTTAAATTATACTGCCAAAAATCAATAATTTTTGTGCAAAACTACGCTAGAGGTGAATGAAGAAGTGCAGAATAATGTACGCGTATGGTATCTCTTACATTTCGGTGCGACCAATAGTCACAAACCCGGAAGGTTATGCGTAGTATTCGACGCTGCCGCTGGAGTGGCTGAGATCTCGCTGAACGATTGCCTGTTGACAGGATCAGATTTGCACAATTAATTATTGGGTATACTTATGCGTTTTAGGCAGAAATGTGTGGCTTTCACTGCCGATATAAAGGAAATGTTTTTGTACATAAAAATGAAACCTGAGAACCAACAGGCATTGCGTTTTTTGTGGAGGAATAATCCTTCCGATCCCGAACATAAGGAGTATTATATTGGAGTTATTTCTTCTCCTTATTCAGCATTATACGTTAAAAATCAAAACGCGCGCTGATAGTTAATCGATTGCGGACAGTCGAGGCTATTTTTCGACGATATTACATGGACGATTACCTCAACAGTGTCAGTTCGGTAGAGCAGGCGAGGAAGTTGTGACGATGCAACTCAGCATCGTCACTATAACCGGCCCGACCGAACACCGTGCACCGTGAACAGTCGTGCACCGGCGCGTTGCGCCACCTTAAACACCGCAAGGCCTGATAGAACAGTAGCGCGTTAGGAAGTAAACAACGCGAGGCACAACCGCACGACAGCGATTAAGCGACGTGATCGATCAAGAGCGCGCGCCGCTGTTACGCGACGATCACGAGCGTAAAGAGCGGATTAAGACAAAACACATCCGACTATATAATCTACGACTCCGAGATAATCGGGACCAGACCGATCCAGACCGTCTATCGAACTCGATGCTACACAGCGGAGCAAGGATTACGACCGACTCGTCTCTGCCATCCGCATCTACCTAGATTCCTATCCTCGCGAGCAAGGACCGAAGTCGTGTACCGCCTGTACGTTAGCTGCGCTCTGTCAATCTTTATCGACTCTTGCTCGCATCCCGTCGACTCCACTGAACCCAGTACGTTAGCTGTGCTCTATCGAGCTTTCTCAACCCTTGTTCATAACTTCTCGACGATCGAAACCGAGAGTGAATACGCCGATACCTCGGCTACTCACTCCCGATCTCGACAACTGCGAAGCGAGCGCACTAGCGAGTGCGTTTCTACCGCGAGTGCGAAGACAGCGTGTCGTGTTGCGACACGAGCACAACACCACCGACACCGCACGGTCCCCGCGACCGACCGCTCGACCGAAGCGCGAATCGCGAACGCCGAATCTCGACACATGACCGTCTGCCGAATATCCGAGGCTAGCGTAGCACTCGCGCTATACGCTCCGCCTACCGTCTTAGCTATCGCGGCCTACCAAAACCGCGATCCGATAACTGGTGCCGTCTCCCAGGAGATCTACGTACTCGGTCGAGACCACTCTGTACAAAGGGCTAATAAACTCTTTTGTTATTTTTGTTTATTACAATCCGCGTATTGTGTCAATTATTTCACGAACCCGGACTCCGGCAAGCGAATAATCCATCGGCATCCACGACAACCAACGCGGAGTTCGGTTACAAAGTTAATAACCGATATCACGCGCATTCAAGCACATAGGAGATTTTAAATGAGAAGTTGCATGTAACTCCAACGCAATATTAGCGGATATTCCAAGGGACGCAGGGCATCTGGCTCGGTAAAACTGAGCTTCGAGCAAGCGGTAGAATGAGTACTGGGATTAGACTGGAATCCAAAGGAGGACACATTCAAATTTAATGTTAGCTTTACCAAAATTCCAGATAAGATATGTAACGGCGATCAAAAATCAACTGAACGTCAAATGCTACGACTTATTATGTCGATATTTGATCCTCAAGGTTTTCTTGCGCCATTTACGATTCAGTACAGAATCCTACTACAAGAAATTTGGCAAAGCGGTATTGATTGGGACGACTAGCTAAAATACACAGAATACAGTAAATGGAAGAAATGGATCTCCAATCTGAAGTGTATCGAGCAGTGAATCATACCTAAATGCTACATGGATGTCACTGAACCACCAAGCAAAATTGAATTACACATATTTTGCGATGTTAGTGAGAAAGGTAATTATGCAGTATAGGGGACCCACCTCCGATGACCTTGATCTTGATATATATTATCAAGGACACTCTCCTAAATAACCTTTAGAAAATTTTAGCCGTCGCTTATTGTTTATTAAAAAGTTATTAACAAAAGAAGTTTCGGTAATTATAGACTATAGAAGAGTCAGCTCTAATGACCTTGACCTTGAAATATATTCTAGGTCATCCTCCTGAGTAACTCTCAGAAGGTTTTAGCCGTCGCTCGTTGTTCGTTAAAAAGTTATTAACAAAAGAAGTTGCATAAAATGAGTATAATTTTTGGACACTGTAAATACAAAAACGATACTGTGTATCGTTAACGAGCAATATCGAATAATAACTACAATATCGAACAACTAGCGGGGGCTGCGCCCCCCGCACCCCCCCTCAAAACTAACCTAACCTACCTATTGTCACATTAACCGTCAGTCATTGTTTATTAAAGTATTCAACTTTTGTGTTAATGTGACGATAGATTAGGTTAGGTTAGTTTTGAGGGGAGGTGCGGGGGGCGCAACCCCCCGCTAGTCGTTCAATATTGTAGTTATTATTCGATATTGTTCGTTAACGATACACAGTATCGTTTTTGTATATACGGTGTCCAAAAATTACGTTCTATTTATGGAACTTCTTTTGTTAATAACTTTTTAACGAATAACGAGCGACGGCTAAAACCTTCTAAAGGTTACTCAGGAGGGTGTCCTTGATAATATATCAAGGTCAAGGTCATCGGAGGTGGGTCCCCTATACTGCATAATTACCGAAACACGATTATGTCATAACACGATGAATATTTTGGATGGACAATTTAAAGTATTAAATTATATAACTTTTGATCCTCGGTCCTATAAAACGTTTATGGACCATTGGCTTGAAAAGATTGACGAGTTGACGAGCATATATGAATGGAGATGAGTGCCTTCTCAACAGAATCCCGCCGATGACACCACATAGGAAGGACCAGGTCTATTAGCAGTCGGGCGATGGTGGACAGGTTCTGAATTTTTAAAAACAGAAAAGGATAAAGGAGAATAAATGGCCCAAAACTAAGACGACGGTTAGTAAAAAAAAAACGAGACAGAAATGCGAGTCCATCAAATTATAATTTGTGTCGAAAGTTGATTTAGTTTACCTGAATAAAGCGATTTTTCATATGGCGTCGATTGATACGTAGCACCGCCTGCGTTTTTTATGCGTCGGATACTTTCCGCAAGAAAAATAAGACAGGCATAACGATAAACCATGTCGCTAAAGCAGAAAAAGCATGGGCCCGCAGGAAGATTGCTTTGCGCTTGAGCTCTACACCGTTCGTCAAGAAAATATGATATCCTACAATAGCAGATTACGGCATTTAACTCCCATTGCGGACAAAGACGGAATCCTGTGAGTGATACATACAAGGTGCCGCGGAAGGAATAGGAGAAGAGGCGAAAACTCCAGTTATTTTGGACGGTCGACATCCATACACGAGGATTGCAGGATTGTTGCTACATTATCATCAGCTGGACATGGAAGCAACGAGACAATGGTGAACGAAATTCGATATTTGATAGTAAATTTGCGACGAACTGTCCTTTCGGTAGCTTCACGTTGTCTATATTGTCGAATCCAGCGAGCTAGACTACAAGTCCCACAAATGGGGGATTTACCGGTGTCACGTTTGGTGCACCGCTGTCGTCCCTTTACCGTACACAGGATTGGACTTTTTTGGACCTATCGAGGTTATAGTAGGACGCAAAAGAGAGAAGAGGTAGGGCGCGATATTCACCTGTCTGACTACTCAGGCAATCTATTTGAAGCTTGAATCATCTTTCTCCACCGATCATGGCAGTAAGAAAGATGATAGCGCGCAGAGGATGCCTGAGCGAAATAATATCGGACAACGCCAATTTTCGCGGTACAGAGACTGAATTAAGAAAGGCGTTACAAGAAGACTGAAAATATATGGAAGACTTTGCTGTAAATCGAGGTTTTTATGGAAGTTTATTCCCCTAGCGGCTCCTCATGGGAGGCTGTTGGGAAAGGTTAATAAAATGCATCAGAACAGGCCTGAAAGCTGCTTTAAAAAAACGAGCGCCACGAGACGAAACGCTGATGACGTTCTTAACTGAAGCTGAGCACACTGTCAATAGTATGCCGTTGACACACGTCTCCGTTGACTCCCGCGATCAAGAGGAAATAACACCTAATCACTTCTTCATCGGAGCATCGTCTGGTATTGTAGTTCCGGAAAAATTTAATCCCAATTTCTGTTCAAGAAAACAGAGGCGAATATCACAATGATTGGTTGATATGTTTTGATATGTTTTATTATTTAGCTCATGTGTTGGGTGCAAGAATATGCTCCGACCTTGCTGATAAGATCCAAATGGAATCAGGAAGTGGAGCCGCTAAAAATCGATGATATGATTGTGATCGTGGACCATATATTGCCGCGCAATATATGGCCCAAGGGAGTGATTTCCGCGATCTATTCGGGCAGCGACGGCCGAATAAGTATCGCAGACGTAACCATATCACGGTGTATTTTGAGGTGGTCAGCAATAAAGATCGTACACCTACGAACGTCAGGAGATGGTATAGGCTAGTTGTCGTTCCCGTATCAGGGGGGAAAATGTTGGCGACGTTGAAATGTAGAAGAAGGGAGAAGAGAGAGTTTTGTTTTCGGATGCATTGCCGTTAGTGGTATAGAAACTGGCGTGTCGATGTAAACATTCCTTTTTTGTTTTGACTTCTTCTGGTGGAGCACCGGAAGAGATCATCAGTTGTGTTTGGTGCGAGGAACAAAGCAAAATAGGTTTGGCAATGGAGTCTCCGCGCATTGGAGTCTCCGCGCATTGGAGTCTCCGCGCATTGGAGTCTCCGCGTGTCGTGGATCGGTCGATCGTTCGGGCAAGCAGCAGATTCGATCGGTCACTAAAAACACGATCGGTTGTCCAGTCGGCGACAGATTCGGTCGTCCTCACGCTCGCGGATATCGTCCTGGTGGAGTATATTCGATACCATAGGCGGATTATAGTGGAGACTCAGAACGGGTGCTGAAAAACGTAGCCATTTTTTTCCGTTCCGCGTATCTACACGATTGTATAACGATTATATGTCGGTTAAATAAATATAACTTTGAAATTTAAACGGATCTCACTTGTTTATTGCACAATTCTACCCGCCTTCCATAAGCCGACCGGCGGTTTGATTGTTTATAATAGCCGTAGCATTCCCGTGGGCAAATGGGGTCGAGTAAATCGTTTCTTAAAAAGCGAGTTAATTAAATTATTGGACAGAGTAAACGAGTGGAAAGAATGATTGAAAACTTTGCAATATACTACTGTGTCCAAAAAGTAAGGTGACATTGCATTTATTTCGAAAATTCTTTATTTATTCTTGCAAATCAATTTCGTCCCCTTCAAAGTAATCCCCCCATGATATAATACACTTATTCCAACGGATTTTCCAATCTTCGAAACAGTTGTAATAATCGATTTCAGGAATGGCCTTTAGCTCCTTCTTCGCAGCGGCTTGAATCTCTTCTATCGACTCGAAACGGTGTCCCCGGAGC
>NW_022639611.1:658303-660159 GCF_010583005.1 Odontomachus brunneus | reverse complement strand
GGCCATTCCTGAAATCGATTATTACAACTGTTTCGAAGATTGGAAAATCCGTTGGAATAAGTGTATTATATCAGGGGGGGATTACTTTGAAGGGGACGAAATTGATTTGCAAGAATAAATAAAGAATTTTCGAAATAAATGCAATGTCACCTTACTTTTTGGACACAGTAGTATAGTAAATAATACACATCATTTAGCCATTAACGGGATACCGTCACGAATCATGTTCGGTTTCAATTGGCGTAATCACGAAGACGTAATTTTGGCTCGCGTGCTAAAATTGATATGGATGCGGAGAAAATCAGTTAAATAAGTAATGAAGATACACAAGCCACAAAGTTGTTAAGAAGTTACAATAAGGTGTATAGAGATAAAAGTTTAAATAAACCGACAAAGCATAAAGAGGGAGATTACGTGCTAATACGCGACCTGCGTACACAACCAGGCTCGAAAACTCGAAGATAAAAGCAAAATGCAGGGGTCCTTATTTTGTCCTTATTTTGTCCAAATCGTTGGGAAATAGCCAATATATTGTAAAAGATATTCCAGGTTTTCATTTGACACAAAAATCGCTCGACACTATTTTATTCTCGAACAAATTAAAAACGTGAGTTAAATCAGTATGAATTAATTTTGCGGATATTCAATTACTCCCAAAAATCGAAGCGGCGAAGAATCTACTGTCGAAACGAAACATAGCGTGGTTAGGGTTAAGTAAAGGGTTTAGCGATGAACGAAAAGATATTGGTATGGCGACGTCACAAATTACATCTAAAATTGTATACGACGCTATTTCGGGACGAAGTGAGAGTCAAGACGGCCGAGTTGTAAGGTTGGAAATAGAGAGTAGCTGTGCGCCGAGAAGGTTCAGTACGTGAACTATGGATGTCATGAGTAAATTTGACGGTGTAAAGGAGCAGGCTGCTGTAAGGAAAGTATCGGCTGTTATCTGTCGGTTGCGAGTTGAAACAATTGTCGTTTTATATTGTCGAGCGAGAAGTTATATTGATAAAGAGTTAATCAGCCTTAGTAAATGTTAAAAAGCGGTTGTCATATTGATTTGCGCTAACGAAGTAGTTTCAGGAATAAGCGTGTGAAAGAGTGTAATTTGCATTGTATTTGTTATATTTGTTTTTCAATACATTTGACTTACGTAAATCACATCTTTAATTTTATCTATTGATTGGTACAAGACCATACGTGATCCGCTCGTGATCTTTCGTGTTAGCAATTCGTCGTGGCAAAGAAAAAAAGGCATTGTAGGCGGGTCAATTTCAGGGTTTTACAGTATAGACAGATCTGAATATCGCGCAGTAGGGTATTTAGTTAGAATAGGTCGTCGGCAACATTTTTTTTTGTTTAGGCAGAGGAAATGCTTTACGCACACCCTTGGGAAAGACGGGACTTTCCCAGGGGTAGTGTGGGACTCTCCCCCCCCCGAAACTAACCGTTCGGGGGGGCCTACCCACTAAAACCGCTGCCGGGTCCCTTGCGGCCATTGTGAGGGCGTCCCGGGAACCGCTTGCGCATTGCTTCCGAGACGCCCTCAGCCGCAGAGCGGGGAATCAAACCCCCCGCCCCCAATCCAGGGCTGGGAAAACATGTTCCCCTGGCCTGTGTGACCTGTCCTTCATGACCGTCCGGGAGGGTCCCGTCCGGACCCGGCCCGTCCCTACGCTTCCGACTGAGGTTGCAGGGGCGGAGGGGCATTTTTTGTCCGGACCCCTCCGCCCCTCTCGGTCAACAGCCACCTGGCTCTGGGAGGGGGGTGAGCGACTTAAGAGTCCGCCTTTGCGAACCGGCCGCCCTGCCCCTCTTCTGGAGACACCTGGTCTGATTCCTTGTCACGGGGGGGA
>NW_022639611.1:655229-658248 GCF_010583005.1 Odontomachus brunneus | reverse complement strand
GGGGGGGGGGGGGGAATCACGTCTTGCGACGCGCGTCCCCGCCCAACCAGGCGCCTCCTATCTCCTCCAGGCCGGGTCCTCCAGCGAGCAGAAGGACCCGGCGGCATTGGGGAGGGGGGGTGCGGCGCACCCGCAGGTACCCCGGGGGAGGGAACGCCAGCAGTGACGTCCTCTCCCCGCCCACGGGTGCGCCGCTCCTCAATCCCGCGTTGATGCGCGGGTAGGTGAGGCGCCGCCCTTCTCCTGCGGCGCCTCACCCCGTCCCGAGGAGCAGCTTCGCCTCTCCTTACACGCTCCGCCTCCCCCTTCTACGACATAACTGCGTCGCAGAAGGAGGACGGCGGACCCGCCCTCATCTTCCCCAAGCATGGCCCTGATAAGAGCCGGGGGAGAGAGGTCCGTTCCCACCACAAGGTCGTCGGCAACATTTTTTTTTTTTTGAGGCAGAGGAAATGCATTACGCACACCCCCCGGAAAGACGGAACTTACCCAGGGATAGTGTGGGACTCTCCCCCTCCGGAAATAACGGCCGGAAGGGGCCTACCCACCAAAACCTCTGCCGGGCCCCTTGCGGCTGTTGCGAGGGCGTCCCCGGAACTGCTTGCGCATTACTTCCGAGACGCCCTCAGCCGCGGGGCGGGGAAAACCTAAACCCCGCCCCCTTCCCGGGCCAGGAGAGACAATTCCCTCCCGGCCCGTTGTTCCTATCCTCCATGACCGGACGTGAGCCCCCCCGTCCGGTCACACCACACCTGTAGGGGCGTTATTGGCCGGGTCCAGTCCTGTCCGGACCCGGCCCGCCCCTACTCTCCCGACCGAGGTTGCTGGGGCGGAGGGGTCTAAGAGTTCCCCTCCGCCCCTCTCGGTCAGGAGCCTCCTGGCACTGGAAGGGGGGGTGGGCGGCCTAAGAGTCCGCCCTTGCGAACCAGCCGCCTTGCTCCCCTCCCGGAGGCGCCTGGTCTGACTTCTTGTCACGAGGGGGGGGGAGTCGCGCCTTGCGACGCGTCTCTCCCGCCAGACCAGGCGCCTCGTATCTTCTCCGCGCCGGGCCCTCCGTTGATCAGGAGGGCTCGGCGGCATTGTAGGGGGCGGCGGCGCACGCGCAGGTACCCCGGGGGAGGGAACGCCAGCGGTGGCGTCCCCTCCCCGCCCGCGAGTGCGCCGCCCATTAACCCCGCTGATGCGCTGATGCGTGGGTAGGCGAGGCGCCGCTCTCCTTGTGCGGCGCCTCGCCCCATCCCGGGGGGCGGCGGTTTCACCCCGCCGCACCCTCTCCGACTCCTCTTTCTGTGACACGACTGCGTCACAGAAGGACGTGACGGCGGACCAGCCCTCGTCTCCCCCAAGCATGGCCTTAATGAGGGCCGGGGGAGAGAGGTCCGCTCCCACCACGTCAATCAGGACTCGGCGCTCCACATCCCAGGAGAGGCATTCCTCCAGGGTGTGTTGCACCGAGTCCACCTCAGCACCACAGTGGTGGTAGCGGGAGTTAGGCTCCCTACCAATCCTGTGCAGGTACTCACCGAAGCATCCATGTCCGGTGAGTACCTGCGTCGTCCGGAAGGACAGCTCTCCGCGGGCCCTGTCTACCCATTCTTGTAGACAGGGCCGGATGGCCTCGGCGACCCTCATTCCCGAGTGGCCCGTCGCCTCCTCCAGGTGGATGCTCCACCTTAGGAGGAGGCGTTGACGGGCCTGCAGTCTTGCCATACCTATGGCCCTGGCCAGATGTTCGAGGTCTTCCCCGGCACGGAGCTCCTTGACACGCCAATAGGTCTCGGCGTGCATTTGTGCAAGGAGCTCCAGCGGGGGGAGACAGGCCAGGGCCGTGGCGGCCATATGCGACGTCGTCCTATAGGCCCGGGCGAGGCGAATGGTGACCCACCGCTAAGCGCGGTGAGCCAACGCAATTATGCGCTGGTTGGTCGCCATCGCATTCGCCCAGACCGGGGCCCCATATAGGGCCATGGACTGGACGACGCCGGCATACAGCCGCCTTGCCTTCCTTTTAGGGCCGCCGAGATTGGGCAGGAGGCCACCCAACATATTGGCCACCCTGCCCAACTTGGGGGCCAGAAGCTCGAAATGCTTCTGAAACCCCCATGTACCATCCAAGACGAGTCCCAGATATTTTATCGTGGGACCCGTCTTCACGGGGACACCGTCGATCCGGACTCGGGACCCAAGTAGTCCCCTCCTCCTCGAGCTATCATGTATGAACATGAGTTCAGATTTGAGGGGAGCCACCTTAAAGGTCGTCGGCAATAACAAATCGACATTTTAAAAGCATCAACTTCAGGAGAGCATGTAATATATGACTCTGGAATAAATGACTCTGTGTAAGTTAAAAAATAAATTTTTTTAATTTAGCATAAAAGTAGGTATTATAGGCCGGTTCTAACCCAGTTCCTCCGAGGGGGGGGTGAGGGGCGGGGGCTACCCCGGCGAGGGGGGTATGACGTCACCGCGGGGGAGGGGGTTATCATCGGTCGGTAATTGGGGGGGAGCATACCGATGTTACCGACGGTCGGTAATTTTTACCGATATTATATAACATTTAATTTTTTTACCAACATATAATTTTTACCAACATATAATTTTTACCAACATATAATTACCGATAATACCAACGATCGTTAATTTATTACCGATATTATATACCAACATTTAATTTTTACCAACATATATATTCTTTACATAATTTTTACTGTCATCTTTACATAATATTGATGATCGGTAATTACCGATATTATATAATTTTTTCCATCTGCTTTCGATAGATCATTTTACCGATCTGCGGCGGTTTTCGCGGCGGTTTTGTTCGCGGCGGTTTCCGCGGCGGATTTTGCGGCGGTTTTTTGCGGCGTATTTTTGCGGCGGTTTCCGCGGCGGATTTTGCGGCGGTTTTCGCGGCTGGTTTTTGCGCCGCCCGCGCCGCCCCGCGCCGCCAGCGCATTTCGCAGCGTGATTTTTTAGTCACAGCTGCAAACTCTAATATTCTGCAAACGTATGCATTCGA
>NW_022639611.1:654235-654715 GCF_010583005.1 Odontomachus brunneus | reverse complement strand
TATTATTATTACAAATGAACACGTGCGACAGTAAGATTCGCAGAAAATGTGAAACAAGATACTATTACGAAGATCATAGAAGAACGAGACACATTTTTGTTAGAGAGATATGGAGATATACTGATGACATATAAGTTCAGACGGATAATCTTCCAGTCGAAGAAATATTAGACGATGAAGAAATGAATGATATGGATGTGCAACCGATAAATGGCAACAACGACGAAGAGTTTCCCGAAGTGATGGAAGTAGACAACAATTTTGAAAGAATACTCGATGAAGAGTCATCCGATGAAGAAAATATACTCGCAGGTGACAGTGATTACCATAGTGATTATAATGACCAATTTATGGAAAGAACTGACAAATTAATTCATAATTCACAAATCAATACACTAAATGGACGTACAAAAATGTGTTGTATATATTTTTACTATTCTACAGGAGGTAGTTTAGTATTATGCACTTCATGTATGTTGC
>NW_022639611.1:653830-654087 GCF_010583005.1 Odontomachus brunneus | reverse complement strand
ATATATGATGCGATAGACGGGAGATTTTGCTCAGATTGCAAAGGACCACTGTTTCAAATACTTCCATGCAATTTGTGTCCTTTATGCACCTAAAGACATCCTAAAGAAGAAGAATAGATACTAGAAGAAAATGACTATAAAAAATCAAAACAATCAATTTGAGAAAGTGCGTTTTTGCACTTTGTAAAAGAAATGGAAGATTTTGCGCAAATCGAGCGAGAATTGCGGGAGCAGTCGGCTCAACTGAGTTCGCGAGA
>NW_022639611.1:650865-651866 GCF_010583005.1 Odontomachus brunneus | reverse complement strand
ATCAAAATTGCATGAAGTGTACACAGTGTCTGAGACGAAAATTGCTCTAAGTCCGTATGCATCTCCATTACATCGGCCTGCCACAGATCATCGTATCTACGCACAATGACGCATCTACGAGGAAAATGTCTTCTCGCAGGAGCATGCAACTCCTCCACCAACCGTTGCTTTTCGGAGCTGTGTTGTTTCCCGTCTCCACCAGTTTTCCGCATGTTTGATCGATTAGATCGCCTCATCACGAATGACGAAACTGTGAGCGCATCGTTTTAAATTCCATCTATTCAACGCGTTCTCGCGCTGCAAACACTTTCTCCCATATGGCACGTGTTTCAGCATAAAGTATGATCAGGTTTTTTTCAAATTCCTCCTGTTTCTTTTCAAATTCTTGCTGTTGCTCTCTCAATGCAGCGAGACCTCTTTCCACGTAGAGTCTATTGATGGCGTCACTGTCGGCTTCCGGTTTCGCTACGCGTCGTACTTTGCGCGACCTCGCATCAAAGTCGGAGGCGACCATGCACAAAGTGTTATCGCGTACCTAATTTCTGAGTACTCCTCTCCACGTATAATAGTCCATCGTCGGCGGTCCTCTCTTTTGGAGCGAAACACCAAATTTATTGATTTGATTTTCTCCGCTAGTATCCTTGTGTATCCATGAGTTGCATGATTTATCGAATTTCATCCATTTTACATAAACCTTTTCACCTTTTCTGCACAACACTTTTTCCACCACTTACACGTTTGGATTGGCAACACGATGCAGTTCGTATTCGTAGAAACCTCCGACTATGGGCTGTCCGCGAGAATCTTCGAGCAGATAAGTCACAGGATTGGTCGCCTGTACCTTGACGATCTTAAACACTTCAGTAGTCCAATTGGGCGTGTAGCCTTTAGCAAAGACAGTCTTGAACTTGCTCACGCGCACCGCATCGCCCACTTTGAATCTCGCCGGAGCTACAATCTTTACGTTGCTGTAGATCGTATCGAGGAGTTTTTTAGCGATC
>NW_022639611.1:649064-650855 GCF_010583005.1 Odontomachus brunneus | reverse complement strand
TCGTATCGAGGAGTTTTTTAGTGATCGTAGGGTTCACATCGACAGGACGTATTCCGATGGTCCGGTGCTTGCGCTCGTTGTACTGCAACACAAGATGTGGTAGCGAGTCGATACATCTGTAGGTTCCTTGTAATGTAAACATTTTCTACATGTCGTTCTTCAGCGTACGATTGAATCGTTCCACGACGGAAGCCTTCGTAACTGAGTACGTCGAATAATGATTGATGTTGTGTTTCTTTGCGAGTCTCTGCACATCGGTATTTTAAAATTCCTTCCCCTGGTCTGTTTGCAAATTTATTGCGAATTTGTCTTTCGCTGTCTCGAATTATCTTCCTGAACGCCTCGACCACCTCCTTTCCGCTCTTAGTCTTTAGCGGCATGACCCAAGCATGCTTGCTCAGCACATCGATTACTGTGAGTATGTAGTGATAGTTACTGTTGAGCCGCGAATACGGACGCATCTCCACTACATCGGCCTGCCACAAATTATCGTATCCGCGCACAATGACGCGTCTACGAGAAAAATGCCTTCTCGCAGGAGCATGCAATTCCTCCACCAATCGTTGCTTTTCAGGGCTGTGTTGTTTCCCTTCTTCACCAGTTTTCCGCATGTTTGATTGCTAAGGTCGCTTCATCATAAATGGCGAAACTGCGAGCGCATTTTTTTAAATTCCATCTATTCAACGCGTTCACGCGCTGCAAACACTTTTTCCCATATGGTACGTGTTTCAGCATGAAGTCTGATCAGGTTTTTCTCAAATTCTTACTGCTTCTTTTCAAATTCTTGCTGTTTCTTTCTGAATGTAGCGAGACTTCTTTCTACGTATAGTCTATTGACCGCATCACTATCGGCTTCCGGTTGCGCTACGCGTCGTATCTTGCGCGATCTCGCATCGAAGTCGGAGGCGACCATGCACATAGTGTTATCGCGTATGTAATTTCTGAGTACTCCCCTCCACATGTAATAGTCCATCGTCGGTGGTCCTCCCTTTTGGAGCGAAACACCAAATTTATTGATCGACATTTCGATGCGAGCAACGCGTATCACCGATGTGCTATTTAATTTTAACAAGGCCCGCCTAGCGAAGTTCCTCGATAATGGATAGAATTTCATTGCCGTGAGCGTTATTGCCAGCTTGTCGGGAGGCTTCCAGCAATCGCAAACGATTCACCAGCTCGGGGGAACGTCCCAGTGAACATAGTCGATCGCATTATCGTTCAGTATCATGGTACACTGTGTGGCTAAACCTCTGCCCACCATGTTGATCGATGTACCAATCATTAGGGGTGCGATTATGTTTTTGTATTTGTACCCCTTGTTACTCAATACGGGTTGTAGCGCATTGTGATTGCGTCTGTGAGCATTCGTCGCCTGTAATATACTTTTGTATTTATGTTTATCAGCCTCCGTGTAGACGGCATCGTCGGGAATTCTCTTGAAAATCAGCTCGTATAGACCAGATGTTCCAGCGTACTTTACACCACCAATGATTATATTATCGTCGATATCCATGTCGAAACTTTTATCGCCGAGCTTCGTTCCATCACTGCTGAAATACACACCATATACGTAGTCTATGGTGGTATGTTTGTCGCTGCTTAAGACTGCTCCCATGTATTTTTGCCCCAGTGGACGAAAATGAGTGCGCAAAGTTTCCTGCCCCTCGGACGTTTGCAGCTCACGTCTAATCGATGTTACGAGTGAATCACCAGTGGTCTCGAAAACATCTTCACTATTGGTGGTCAGAGTAGCGCGTGGCGGAGGCATTTCGCGCAATTGTGTATGATGCA
>NW_022639611.1:645490-646166 GCF_010583005.1 Odontomachus brunneus | reverse complement strand
ATCGTTGAGACTCTGGATGTGGATTACGAGGATATGGCGTCATTGGACAAACTGGATGAAACCAACATTTTACGGTGTAATAATCATTCAAAACACTGTGCGTTACAAAATGTACTGAAAATATTTAATTGGTGGTGGTGGTTTCAGCGCCATAACGAATTATTTAATTTTTGATATGTATAATAAATTTTTATTATAATGCTACCGTTTTTACTGTTTTTTTTACCATTCTTTACCGTTTTTTTACCATTCTTTACCGTTTTTTACCGTTTCTAAACCGTTTTTTACCGTTCTTTACCGTTTCTAAACCGTTTTTTACCATTCTTTACCGTTTTTTACTGTTTCTAAGCCGTTTTTTACCGTTCTTTACCGTTTCATTACCGTTTTTACCGTTTCTAAACCGTTTTTTTTACCGTTTTTACCGTTTTGTTACCGTTTTTTTTACCGTTATTTATCGTTTCCTTACCGTTCTTTACCGTTCCTACTTCGTTTTTTACCGTTCTTTATCGTTTCATTACCGTTTTTTTAACCATTCTTTACTGTGTAACTCTATTTCGCGTTCCGTGCGGGATAAGCTGCGAGTCGGTGTGGTCCGGATTCGAGCAGATGTCAATAATCGTGAAGACAGTGGGATGGATAGTATAATAATATATATTGTCGATTAGATGGCTATTTA
>NW_022639611.1:642702-644945 GCF_010583005.1 Odontomachus brunneus | reverse complement strand
AATCCAATAAGTCGACGGAGCGGTATCGAGGAATGTCGACTTTACGTATCCAACAAGTCGACGGATCGGTGACGAGGAAAGTCTAGGAAACGGTGTTCTAGTTAGCGGTGTTCGCAAGGTGCTACTGCTGTTGGAGTCTGAGCTCTGTGCAGCGGTGTGCCTCGGAAGACTTCCCTCGCTGAGCTTTTCGTGCGGTCTTTTATACTACTTTTAACATGATATTATGTTGTGATCTTTGCGGTCGGTCGGTGATGTTTACATCGGTTTGTCGCGTGTTCGGTTTCGTGACGAGTCGTTTGATTATCGTTAATCCGGTTCTTGTTCTATTTGTTTTGCGAACGGCTCGTTACATCACCTCCCCGCGTGACTAGGTGCACGTCCCGGACACTTTATAGACTGATTTCACCGCGCCGGATGGCCAAAAACGTATGCGCCATATCTCGCCGTCTATTTCTACATGATATTTTATGTATTTCGCGGATGCGTGGCGCGGTATAGTGAATTGTCTCCCGTCCGGGAGTCTTACTGTCCGCTGTTGAGGTGGTGGATGAGCTTGTGGCCGTGCTGGTACTGTGTCTTCCGTTGCCACTGTCGTCAAGACTGTTGTTGAGTCTTCTTGCCTTGGGTCGTTTGCTGGCTCATCCTGGTTGGTCGCGCGCCGTGGTGTTGAGGCGCTTCTTGGAGGCGGTTGCCAGTCTTCCAGCCACTGGAGTATCTCCCTGTTGATGCTCATCCTCTGGTGTTTGCGTTTCCGTGAGTAGGGCTTTGCTGCGTGTGTGTCTAGCTTTCTGTGTGTCTCGTGTGTCGGTTCGCCGTAGAGTGTCTCAGGTTTTCCTAGATCGGCTCCTTATATCCTCGTTTTTTGCGTTTTTCTCCCCTTTCTTGGAGATTGTTCCTCTCTCCTTTCGGTTTGTCTGTGCTGACAAGATGGGTGCTGGTGACGGTTGTTCGTCGTCGTTTGCGCAGAGGTCGCCGGGTTGACCTCTGGTGTCGGCCTGGTGGTGCCGGAGGTCGCCGAGTTCCTCCGGTTTCTATGTTCGGTTCGTTTTAGGCCCTTCGGGCGTATTTGAGTGTGCCCGTAGGGCCGAAGCGGAATCGCCATAGCTCCCCGTCTATGTAGCGGCGATACTTCCTCGATGTGTGCACCGCGTGGTAATTTTATGTGTTTGTCTGATGGTAGTATTATATCTGTTACTATTTTGATGTTTGATACCGGTGGTGTGCTTTGTGTTGTTTTGACTGCTTTTTCACGGTTGTCTTCTGTTGTTTGCTCTGGTGGCGTTGTATCCCCGGATTGCGCCGCGTTGTTTCCGGTTCTCTTGCCCCAGACCACCGGGTTGATCTGTGGTCGGCGTCTCGCGGGTGTTGGGCGTACTTCTTCCCCCATCAATATCTGTAGCTTCTTTTGTGCGATTCTCGCCGATGTTGGTATCTTCTCGCACGGGATTGCCGGCCTCCTTTTCGGTGGTGCGTCCACTGGTGGTCGCTTGCCTGGTGGTAGTGGCGGAGTTTTTCCCTTTTCTCTGGGAGGTAGGAGGCTGTCCCATAGTGCCTGGGCTTCGGCCTCGTTCCACGTGGTTAATATCGTTTGTATAGTCTCTTCGATGTTTTCGTCCATGATGTAGACTGTCGTTTTCGTCCCTTGCTTGTGCTCCTTTTATACTAGTTTTGCTCTATATTTTTTCCTCTGTATTTGGATTCTCCTGTTCGTTGTTTCGTGTATCGGTGTTGTTGGTTTTTATATCGTGTACATGTACGTGTCTAAACCACTTCTTGTTATTGTCTTGTAGGTCGACGATAACCGGTGAAATTATTCGTTTCACGAGCATTGGCCCGATGTATTTTGGAGCGAGTTTTGCGTTCAGGGCCTTATCTTTGTTGGAGAGTATATGGTTTCTTTTCCATACGGTGTCTCCTATCTTTGGTTTCCAATCCCTTCGCCTGAGATTGTAGTATTTCCCCTGTCTTTGGAATGCTCGTGCCATGTTAATGTTGACGAGTTCTCTTGCTGCTTCCAATTTCGGACGTACTTCGTTTGGAGTTTGAGGGCATTCCTGCTCTCTTTCTAGCGTGTGTGGGCCTGCTAGTTTTCTCCCTGTATTTAGATAGGCAGGTGTAAACCCTGTGCTATCGTTTTTTGCGGTATTAAACGCGAACTTGATTTGACTCAAGTGTGCGTCCCAGTTCCGGTGATTGCTCCCCACGTATTGCGAAATCATCGTTTTTATTGTTCGGTTTGTTCG
>NW_022639611.1:641987-642577 GCF_010583005.1 Odontomachus brunneus | reverse complement strand
GATTCTAGCTTTTGCAACCATTTTAGAGATTGGTGGTCCGTTATAACTGTGAAGTTATACCCTTCGAGGTAACATCGCATTTTACGGATGCCTCAGATTACTGCGAGGCATTCTAGTTCCGTGGCGCTGTAATTTTTCTCGCAGTTATTTAGTGTTCGACTCCCGTATGCGATCACTCGTTCGCCCTCTTTGAAATTTTGTGTGAGTACGACTCCCAAGCCATGTTTGCTTGCATCTGTTTGAACTGTGAACTGTAGATTGAAGTCTGGGCACGCGAGAACAGGTGCGGATACTAAAGTTTCCTTTAGTCTGTGGAAAGCGTTTTCCTCCTCTGGTCCCCAATGCCATTTTACTTTTTGTTTCGTTAGGTTCGTTAGTGGTGCGGCGATTTTCGAGAATTCTTTAATAAACCTGCGGTACCAGGAGGCCATTCCCAGGAATTGTCTAATGTGTTTAACCTTTGTGGGTGTTGGCCAGTTATTTACTGCGCTTGTTTTTTCTGGATCGGTTCGTATGCCTTTTTTGTCTATGATATGTCCTAGATATTTTAGGTTCGGTCTGCAAAAATGGCATTTTTCGCTGTTTAGCTT
>NW_022639611.1:633444-635964 GCF_010583005.1 Odontomachus brunneus | reverse complement strand
CTAATTATCGAATGCATACGTTTGCAGAATATTAGAGTTTGCAGCTGTGACTAAAAAATCACGCTGCGAAATGCGCTGGCGGCGCGGACGGCGTGGGCGGCGCGGGCGGCGCAAAAACCGGCCGCGAAAACCGCCGCAAAATCCGCCGCGGAAACCGCTGCAAAAATCCGCCGCAAAAAACCGCCGCAAAATCCGCCGCGGAACCGCCGCGAACAAAACCGCCGCAGATCGGTAAAAAGATCTATCGAAAGCAGATAGAAAAAATTATATAATATCGGTAATTACGGATCATCGATATTATGTAAAGATGACAGTAAAAATTATGTAAAGAATATATATGTTGGTAAAAATTAAATGTTGGTATATAATATCGGTAATAAATTAACGATCGTTGGTATTATCGGTAATTATATGTTGGTAAAAATTATATGTTGGTAAAAAAATTAAATGTTATATAATATCGGTAAAAATTACCGACTGTCGGTAACATCGGTATGCCTTTCCCCAATTATCGACCGATGATAACCCCCTCCCCCCCGTGACGTCATACCCCCCTCGCCCGCGGTAGCCCCCGCCCCTCACACTCCCTCGGAGGACCTGGGTTAGAACCGGCCTATAATACCTACTCATAAACTGCACTTGGAACTATAAATATGTTTTTCTCAAAACTATGTTTTCAAAATCAGTGACCATGATATCTAAAAAACCACTGCACCGATCAATTTGAAATTTTACATGCTTCTTCAGACAAGTAAATCTTTAATTGAAGGATTTTTTCAAGGCATACTTTTTTTAATGGACGAAAAATGTTCGTCTTTCTTTGTGAAAATCGAAATTTCAACTTTGAACAGCCGCCATTTCGTTGCAATATTAAAATTTTTGGAATATCCATTTATTTATATTTATTTATCAATTTATGTTAATGAATACATTTTTAGTGGAATGTGTAACGGTATAAATCGTTTGGTTTTCAACATGAAATTTTCCTGTGACATATTATTGCATGGTCTAGATACGTAATTGGTAATCTCATATTCCTATCAGTTTAGCGGTTGCATATCTCGTACGATTTTAATAAGTATTACACGTTGTTACTTATGAAAGTGAATTGCCGTATTTCTAGAAAACTAAGAATTTTTACTCAATTCCTAGAGTATATAATGATTTTCTTAACAAATAATATTGTTTTATACATACTAATTGAATTAAAATTATCTGTACGATACTATAGTAGTTATTTTATAAAATTATTAGGTGTACAACTTTGCTTCCGCCGTTTTCCTATAGATGGCTTTAGCGGTAAGTGGTGGTCAAAATAAATAGATCATATACATTGTGACGTGGCAGCCGTGGAGGCGCCCGTCTCAAGAATCCTGTACCGATTGAGCGAGAATGTTTGTCGCGTGCCATGTCGCTAACGGTTTTTCGAGACCTTGCCGAATATCGCGTTCCGTCGAATTGTTTATTGTGACGATCTAGAACAAAGCGAAGAAGCGATTTTTGCGAGCGGAGCAGATGCGAATGTCAGCGCGTCCCGAATTTTGTGCCCCTCGACGTCCCTTGCCGGCCACCAGACCGAGGAGCGGAGGACATCGAGGAGCGAGGATGCAGCAGATGACAACTAGCGAAGCCCTTACTCAGGTGAATCGCACTCTCGTACTTTGGTGGTTAAAATATATTATCGCGAATTATCGGGCGCTCAGCAATAGAGAATATTCTATTGCTGAGAAGCTGTCGTAGTTATAACACAGTATCGCGCTTAGACAGATCAGCTGTGTTTACTTTTAGCGAAGCAGCCGTCGCACAGTGTGATATTTTCGCAATCTAGGTGGACAAAATGAAAATTTTTTATTAAATCATAAAATTAATAAAACATTAAATTTTAATTGTAAATAGATCATATTTAAAGGCCCCATAATTATTTTTAAAGAAAATAAGAGGAACATATAATAAATGGATTTGAAACTTCTGCTGTTTGGGTCGCAAGAAAACAAACACCTATGAAAGCGCGTCATTCATTTCAACTTCATTTACCGATAGCATTGTGACTGTACTGTAAAATAATATTAGTATGATATTATTGCATTCTTAACTTATCAAGATACACTTACATATTTTTATATATTTTCTAATGCTAATTTATTAACTCTCTAAATTCTTTTAAAGTTTAAAACTAACATGTATTACTCTCTTTATTGTCACATTATAAATATGTTTATAACATATTATACCGCATTATACCGTGTTGGGACAAATTTTACGTTAAACCTGATTCCTTAAGCTGTACAAATCGCGAAACTTTTGTTGCGCATATTTGCGAATTCAATTAATATAAATTAATGAACAATTAGTAAAATGTATCATAGATATACGTGGATTTCACTACACGGAACGGAGATACGGATTGTAATATACAATCCGTTAATTAGTTTACATTTTAGAAAACTTAGTGGGTTAATAAATTACTATTAAATTTTTTAAAAATATATATTGTGACGTGGCAGCCGTGGAGGCGCCCGT
>NW_022639611.1:626482-626704 GCF_010583005.1 Odontomachus brunneus | reverse complement strand
GCGAAGCCCTTACTCAGGTGAATCGCACTCTCGTACTTTGGTGGTTAAAATATATTATCGCGAATTATCGGGCGCTCAGCAATAGAGAATATTCTATTGCTGAGAAGCTGTCGTAGTTATAACACAGTATCGCGCTTAGACAGATCAGCTGTGTTTACTTTTAGCGAAGCAGCCGTCGCACAGTGTGATATTTTCGCAATCTAGGTGGACAAAATGAAAATT
>NW_022639611.1:626262-626472 GCF_010583005.1 Odontomachus brunneus | reverse complement strand
GAACATCATACAATAAACTTGGGCATCTCTCAACATAACCCCATAGAAACATTAGTCAATTTGTGTCTGCATTATAAAGTTATTCTCGATTGAAAACGTCAGTTTACAAGCCAAATTTTCGTCATTTGCGGGAGATTTTAATTTTCTGCTTCAATATGAAGAAATCTGCGGTTGAGGCTCATCGAATGCTTTCAAATACTTATGGTGAAG
>NW_022639611.1:626004-626252 GCF_010583005.1 Odontomachus brunneus | reverse complement strand
TAAATTGCGAAACTTTTGTTGCGCATATTTGCGAATTCAATTAATATAAATTAATGAACAATTAGTAAAATGTATCATAGATATACGTGGATTTCACTACACGGAACGGAGATACGGATTGTATATTACAATCCGTATCTCCGTTCCGTGTAGTGAAATCCACGTATATCTATGATACATTTTACTAATTGTTCATTAATTTATATTAATTGAATTCGCAAATATGCGCAACAAAAGTTTCGCGATTT
>NW_022639611.1:625587-625994 GCF_010583005.1 Odontomachus brunneus | reverse complement strand
GAGAGTTCCCGGCCATGCTTCCACTTCGCGGCCAAACCGAATATTTACGGCTCCAAGGTCATGCTCTGTATTTGGTGGGACCAGCTCGGCGTAGTGTATTTTTAGCTGTTAAAACCGATTGAAACAATCACAGGCGATTAGTATCGAACGCAATTGATGCGTTTTAGCCGAGCATTGAAAGACAAACGGCCGCAATACAACGAGAGACACGATAAAGTGATTTTGCAGCATGACAATGCTCGATCCCATGTTGCGAAAGTGGTCAAAACATACCTGGAAACGTTGAAATGCAAAGTCCTACTCCACCCGCCGTATTCTTTAGACGTTGCTCCCTCTGACTATCACTTGTTTCGATCAATGGCACATGGCCTGGCTGACCAGCACTTCCGGTCTTATGAAGAAGTAAA
>NW_022639611.1:625437-625577 GCF_010583005.1 Odontomachus brunneus | reverse complement strand
TTCAAATACTTATGGTGAAGTTGCTATTAGTGAAAGAACGTGAGTGGTTTCAACGCTTCAAGAACGGTGATTTTGATGTCGAAGACCGGCATAGCGGTGGAAGATAGAAGGTTTTCGAAGATGCAGAATTGGAGGCATTA
>NW_022639611.1:624963-625357 GCF_010583005.1 Odontomachus brunneus | reverse complement strand
TCGAAGATGCAGAATTGGAGGCATTATTTGATCAAGACTCGTGTCAAAATCAAGAAGAATTGGCACGATCATTGGGAGTGACTCAACAAGCCATTTAAAAACGACTCAAAGCCATGGAATGGTTCAGAAGCAAGGAAATTGGGTGCCGTACGAATTGAAACCGAGAGATGTTGAACGGCGTTTGTTTGCTTGTGAACAGCTGCTTGAAAGGCAAAGACAGAAGAGATTTCTGCATCGCATTGTGACTGGGGACGAAAAATGGGTTCATTACGATAACCCCAAGCGCAGAAAATCATGGAGAGTTCCCGGCCATGCTTCCACTTCGCGGCCAAACCGAATATTTACGGCTCCAAGGTCATGCTCTGTATTTGGTGGGACCAGCTCGGCGTAGTGT
>NW_022639611.1:612255-624953 GCF_010583005.1 Odontomachus brunneus | reverse complement strand
AAGAGCGAGGAGAGAGAGAGAGAGAGCAAAGGGCGAGAGAGGACGAGAAAGCAGGGAGAGAGAGAGGATCGCCGCCGCCGCCGTCAACGCCGCCACCGCCGACGCAAGAGCCGTCGCCGAAAATTGTAAGATCGACCATCTGCTCCAAATATATTTGTGTCGCGTATCGTCCCGTATCGTGCCGTGTCTCGTCCGCGGAGTGGTCGCGCGAGTAGAAAAGGCTCGCCCGAGGAAAACGCCCTCGGGCTTCGTGTAACGTTTCGCGAACTGTACCGTCTTGAGAGGAGCGTTGTCGTGACGACCTCCTCTCGTATACCGACTATCGGGACGTGCGAGAGTCCTCGAATAAGCGTCTCATCGTTATCAATATCGAGTCCAGTGATTTCGCCTTCTCCTAACCCATCCCGTCTTCGACTTTAATTTCATAGGAGCTACCGGTCCCGACGGTTCCGGGACGCGCGATTTTCGTGCTAATTAGCGACTCTCGCGTTTAACGAGGTGGTGCGGCCTTTCCGCATCTGGCGCCCAACTATCGCGGATATCTTAGTGGCGTGTCCGGGAGCCGACGGCAATTTGCCGACGCGGCTAACAGGCGACTGTTTGCCGTCGCTCGCGAAGTTCCGTTCGCGAGTACCGTCGGAACATCATACAATAAACTTGGGCATCTCTCAACATAACCCCATAGAAACATTAGTCAATTTGTGTCTGCATTATAAAGTTATTCTCGATTGAAAACGTCAGTTTACAAGCCAAATTTTCGTCATTTGCGGGAGATTTTAATTTTCTGCTTCAATATGAAGAAATCTGCGGTTGAGGCTCATCGAATGCTTTCAAATACTTATGGTGAAGTTGCTATTAGTGAAAGAACGTGAGTGGTTTCAACGCTTCAAGAACGGTGATTTTGATGTCGAAGACCGGCATAGCGGTGGAAGATAGAAGGTTTTCGAAGATGCAGAATTGGAGGCATTATTTGATCAAGACTCGTGTCAAAATCAAGAAGAATTGGCACGATCATTGGGAGTGACTCAACAAGCCATTTAAAAACGACTCAAAGCCATGGAATGGTTCAGAAGCAAGGAAATTGGGTGCCGTACGAATTGAAACCGAGAGATGTTGAACGGCGTTTGTTTGCTTGTGAACAGCTGCTTGAAAGGCAAAGACAGAAGAGATTTCTGCATCGCATTGTGACTGGGGACGAAAAATGGGTTCATTACGATAACCCCAAGCGCAGAAAATCATGGAGAGTTCCCGGCCATGCTTCCACTTCGCGGCCAAACCGAATATTTACGGCTCCAAGGTCATGCTCTGTATTTGGTGGGACCAGCTCGGCGTAGTGTATTTTTAGCTGTTAAAACCGATTGAAACAATCACAGGCGATTAGTATCGAACGCAATTGATGCGTTTTAGCCGAGCATTGAAAGACAAACGGCCGCAATACAACGAGAGACACGATAAAGTGATTTTGCAGCATGACAATGCTCGATCCCATGTTGCGAAAGTGGTCAAAACATACCTGGAAACGTTGAAATGCAAAGTCCTACTCCACCCGCCGTATTCTTTAGACGTTGCTCCCTCTGACTATCACTTGTTTCGATCAATGGCACATGGCCTGGCTGACCAGCACTTCCGGTCTTATGAAGAAGTAAAAAATTGGATCGATTCGTGGATCGCCTCAAAATATGAGGAGAGAAAAGATGACCAGTTTTTTCGACGCGGGATTCGTACGCTGCCCGAAAGATTGGAGAAAGTAGTGGCCAGCGATGGACAATACTTTGAATCATAAATGTATAACCAGTTTTTTAACAATAAAGCCTTGAATTTCGGAAAAAAACAGCGGAAGCAAAGTTATACACCTAATACAATTTCATTTTTTATGTTCTATATTTGCGAAATATATATACTGCTAGAAATTAATAATACAACTTATTTATTTTCTTAAAATTTTTATAATTATTATTTTTCGATTAGCTTAGTCGGAATTGATTTTCAATCAATTCCGATTCTAGTTTTAACATTGTTCGTCTAATTGTTCGTAATTTCTATTGTTTCATACTTGTATTGTTCTGTATTTGTTCATTATTTTGCGTTGTTTCGGTTACACAGCATCTTTCGTCACCATGACCATTCAAATATTTTGGACAATAAGGCGGATCAAGTTTATTGAGACAAAATGATCCTCTGGTGTCAATAGGAGTGTGCTGACCCATCGTTGTGCGCTCTCCTGCTATTCCGATAATTCTTGGCCCCGAAGGGCATCGCCTGGAGCATGATTCAGCTATTAGACTAGCACCACTGTCGTCTATACTTTGTGCCATAAAACACACCGCCCACACATGACTGCACAACTGATTCTTTTCCTTATCTTCACAGAAGGGCTGCATTTTACCACCGTTTACACAAAAATCCACGTGACCAACGCGTCCAGTTTCGCCGTAGTATCCCGCATTAGTATGTATTACTTCGACGAAATTAGCATCACCAGCATCCAAACGATTTAAAAGACCTGGTCGAAGAAGCGGGCGGGCAGGATCCAAACCGATTATTCTGCATACATACATATCATCCCATGTATTATTTGTAAATGTTTCGTTCTTGTACATATTAATATTTAACTACTAAATTCAAGTTTAAGTTTAACTGGATTTATTATTAAATTGAATTAAAGTTATATTGATTATTGTGTTGAATATATCAAAACATTAGTATCACGATTATATTGTGTTTTCAAGCATAAGATATGAAATACATTCTAAAAATAATGCTTCATAGAAATTATTTGAAAATATAATGAATTATTGTAGAAATAGTTTTGTTTAAGGGAGGACGCCTATCCAGAAGACAAGAAATATAGGTCTTTTTAGGAATTTTTTGTTAAACAACTAATGGGTTGTAAATAAGAAATAGCCCATTGCAAAATATATATTTTCAAGTCTTTACAGTATTTTTTTTATTAAGAAATAATGAAAAATAAGTGTGATATAAGCTACGCTGTGAACATCCTTTTTTGCGGTGACCACTCTAGCTCCAAGCAGGATTATCTGAAATGAAAAACACGAAAATTTTTACATTATATATTAGATTATCTAAAACCTAACGAGGCGGATTTTTGAAAAATTGATTTTAGACAAAATGGCGGAGATGTAAACTTGAAATATTGTTTCCTGGCCAAAAAATCGCTTGTTTTTCATGTATAAAAAAATAAGTAAGCAAAAAAAAAAGAAAAACCTCCTGTTGGATTTTAGATTTTTATCTTTCAAATAAGTCTACAAAGATAGAGGAAAATCGACTGGTCTTTTAGTTATGTTGGTCACCGACATTGAAAATGTGATTTCGAGAAAAACGCGTTTAAAGTTGTATATCATATTTATATCTAAATAATAAATTAATTTTTTAACTTACATGGAATTATCAATTCCTGGCCCATATAGTGATCTCTCTGCATCAGCTGCTGCTTCTAAATTTTCGATCTGCATCTGCCTACGATGCTGTCTTGCCTCGCGCGTGTTTTGTTGCGCGGACGTTACTTTTCATTATCCGTTCTTCATCCTTTTTTGCAACATACAAATGAGCGTGGCCCACAACTAACTCCCATACCTTGAAGGATCTTTAATAATGAAGTGCCTTCATTAAAGATGCAAGTCGCAATGTAGGCTGCTAATTCTACGACGAGTGATCCGCTGTGATAAATTTTTGGACTTATTTTTGAAATGAGTTGATTGAAACTCTCATTATTATTTTGATTAAGTCCACCGACACATTTTTCCAATAAAGTATCACTGCTGAGACTCTCATAGATAGGTTTTATCGCAGCTAACACATCTGCAGGAAAAGCGTTGTAGTCGTGCTTGGAAGAAGCAAGCTTGCCGCTCGCAGAAGCACGCTGCCAGCTACACCACGAGTTTACTCCAGATGGGCATTTACTATGTGTAGGATTTTCATCGGTCGAACTATAGTGATCGTACGTTGCCCAAATTGCTTTTCTCACTTCTTCAACAGAATCACAGTGTCGACGAATAGCCAGTCCGTAATAAACAGTTAACTTATCGATCATTTTCGCTGTAAATTTTCCTTTGCCGCCAAGTTCCTTTATCTTTCTTTTGCATTGTCGTAATCAAGTTTCTATTCTTTTTTGTACATGGCGGATGCATTTTTTGTAATAATATCGGTGTCATTGCCGTAAGGTGCTGCATTTACAATACCCGTATAAGTTTTCGTATCTCCATCACCAATGTAATTAACATATTTCACGTTGTAATTTTGTACGGAACGCTTAAACATTTCCGTGATTGCATCAACTTCCACTCTTCTCGCCGATCCTTCATGATTTACTGAACATTCAGATTCATGTGACTTCTGCCAATTATCGAATTCACAAGTACCTTTCTTATTACTCCAGAATTCACATAGTTTGCAATAAGAGCTTTTAACAAGAATATCGAGAACCTTCCCGCTGTAATATCCAATAACTGATGAAACACCGTAGAGAGAGGTAAAATCTCGTTTTTTCCATGTTCCGTCTCCGGAAACTGTTAATTCTGATGTTTCTTCGATGTCTTTAGCTTTGCATGTTTCTTGTCTTTCTTCTTCTACAGCAATTTTCAGAATTATTTTGCAAACACTTTCGACAAAGAAATGAATTTGTTTTACGATAATATCGTATGTGCTGTGAAAAAAAAACTGTGGCATATCCATTAGGCCACAGAATTTTTGACAACCTTCAAGCCCAAGGCCGAGAACTCTCATTGTAAATATAAATCTTCTGTTAATTTCGTATGTTGTTCCGATGTAAAGACAGGAAGGAATTAATTTAGATTCGCACATATTGCATTTTATCACTAATCGGAATCTTAAACCTCGCTGTTATAAGCTTCACATCTCCATTACACTCTTTGCATTTTACATAATTCGAAATTGCAGCAAATACTGTTACAAAATTTAAAATCCTGTATTCAATATTATTATCTTGCGGCACTACAATATCCTTCTTCATTTTCAATTTCTTTGCAGATGTACTATAAGTATTTTCGTCAGTCTTCAATTCATTTTTACTTTTAGGCTGCTTTCGCTTCTTATTTTTGGATAATCTAATGTTGTTAGTTACTCTCAAATATCTTGAACCTTTCGTACGTTCCATGACAGTTAATATAACTGCGACACTGAGCAAAACTTCCCTAGTCTACAACGAAAACAACTTCTAACCTCTAAATTTTAGGTATGTTAGCCTCGTGGATATCGTTATATTTTACTAATGCACGCAGAGATGGAGCCTCTATATAATCTTTTATCTTTACAGAGTACAAGAGATCTCACAACTAAAGGAATTATACATCCCTGCCTTCCCTGTCTACCTGCTCAGGGCGCTTCATCGTTTCGACCGCAGGTAGACGCCTATAACTTTGTAAATCTTGTTCGAAATGATTTGCAATTTTCAAGAAATATTTTTAAGATGTTGTACTCTAAGAAAATGTCAAAACCTAAAAATCGAAATTTTTGAAGTTTCTAGGTAGGCGTCCCCCCCTTAATGTTCCATTAATATCCACTGATTTCTTTCTTAAAAGGAATAATTATATTTCATATTTATATTGCTCACAAAATATTTATAATTATATTCCATTGAAAATATTAATTTCTTCTAGAAAGTCATTGAACTATTGTAAAATGTTGAGTGTAACGACTTAGATAGTCAAACTAGCAAAAACAGATTTCACGCAATATCTGTTACGATAAATTTCATTGGTAGGTTGCTAGCAGAAATACAACAGAATCTGCTAATAGAGCATAGCGACAGAAATTAAGCAGGATATGTTCTCAGACAGCAAGTTGATGTTATTTTGACGTCAATATGTCGTCATTATTGGTCAGTAACGTCATTTATCCACTAAGGACATGTATTTAACATCATGATTTAAGACGTCAAAATGACTTTGCAAAATGATGTTATGATAACGTTTAATTTACCATATTATAGACGAACTTTTTTTTCGAATTAAAAGATAAATTTGTTATTCTTATAGATATATTTTCATATAGTAATAACGTTGCAACATTGCATATTGCAGTGCAATGTTGCAAAGACATTGCAGTGACATTAATTTGAAATATTACTATAGCAATATTACAGCAATATTTAAAAAAATATTACGAATATAATATAAGATGTAGTAAAAAGAAATCCATTATTTTTCCAATAGATGGCTTTAGTAATGTGTATCTCGCGTTGTATAAGTGCGATCGGTTTACGCTAGACGGCGCTAGAAAGATAAGATTTCGTACTAAAAAAATTTCTCAGACAGTTTTGTGATTGTTTGACTCAGTATTGTTTGAGCGTCAAAGATGGACACCAGCAAAGAAAAAATATGCCATATTTTACAGTTTTTTTTCGATAAAGGCGAAAACGCAAGTCAGGCGGTTGAAAATGTGAATAGTGTTTATGGTCCTGATACTGTAACAACCAATCACGCGCAATTTTGGTTTCGTCGATTCCGTTCCGGTAATTTTGATGTCAATGATGCACCACGCTCTGGAAGGCCAATTGTCGAAAATGTCGATAAAAAAAATGGAAATCGTCGAGTCCGACCGTCATGTAAGCACTTTTTCGATTGCCCAGGAGCTAAACATTGCACAAAAAACCGTTTGGAACCACTTGAATAAGGCTGGATACAAAAAGAAGCTCGATGTATAGGTGCCACACGAGTTAACGCAAAAAAACCTCATGGACCGAATTTCCATCTGCGAATCGCTACTGAATCGCAACAAAATCGATCCATTTCTGCAGCGGATGGTGACTGGTGATGAAAAGTGGGTCACTTACGACAACGTCAAGCGAAAACGGTCGTGGTCGAAACGCGGTGAGCCGGCACAAACGGTGGCCAAGCCAGGATTGACGGTCAGAAAGGCTTTGCTGTGTGTTTGGTGGGATTGGCAGGGAATCATCCACTATGAGCTGCTCCCCTACGGCCAAACTCTTAATTCGGACCTGTACTGTCAACAATTGGACCGTCTGAAGAAATCAATCGCCCAGAAGCGACTAGCTTTGGCCAATAGGAGAGAAATTGTGTTCCATCAGGACAACGCCAGGCCACACACATCGATAGTGACTCGCCAGAAGCTCCAGGAGCTTGGTTGGGAGGTTCTTATGCATCCATCTTATAGTCCGGACCTGGTACCAAGTGATTACCACCTGTTCCTGTCTATGACGAATGATTTTGCTGGTGAAAAATTTGCCTCAAGAGAAGCTTGTGAAAATCGTCCCAGTTTTTTGCCAATAGGGACAAAGGTTTTTATGAGAGAGGCATAATGGAATTATCTTCAAAATGGCAACAAGTTATCGAACAAAACAGCGCATATTTGACCTAAATCGTATTATTCTAACTATGCTAAATAAAGCCTTCAATTTCATGCAAAAATAATGGATTTCTTTTTACTACACCTTATATAATATTTTTTATTTATTTACTAATTATTTTTTTACCCAATAAGCAAGCAATATTTAAAAAAACATTTAAAAAACATAAAAATTAATTTTGTTTTTAAACGTTAAAAATAATAAGATAAGTTTTTTTTAAATTAAAATTACGTTTATTAATGTTTGGAAAAATGTTTTGTTTTTAATATTTAATAAACGTTTATTTTAACATTTAAAAAACATTTCTCTAAATGTTAACATTTAATATTTAAAAAATATTTTCTAAATGTTAAAATAAACGTTTATTAAATATTAAAAATAAACATTTTTCCAAACATTAATGAACGTTAAAAAACGTCTTTTTAATAAAAAAAAAGAGAACTTATTCCATTATTTTTAACGTTTTAATAATGTTTCTTCAAATGTTTTTTTAAATTGTAATGTTTTGTAATGTCAATATCTAGATAGACATATTTTATATAAATATTTTATGCATATACCTCTAATTTCTCTTTTATTATATAAAATATTAAAATTATAAATAGCTTATTTTTGTAGATGTATTAAATAATATTATAAGAAAATTATAATTAGTGTTTCGGCTGCATGGGGATAATAAAACACACTTAGTATCAGTTGAAGAAATAGCGCAGTAGCTAAGGTGGTAGACTAGGAGGTGTGTGAGGTCTCGAGTTCGCGTCCGACCAGTACTGAGTAAATTTTCAGGTGCGAAAATAGTAAGAAATCAAATAAAACTGCTAAATTATATTTAAAATCAACATAAGCTGACTAGTTGCAATCGTTTCTGCAAAGTATATTTTTTTAACCAGTGTCATACGTCATTGTTACGTCATTTTATGTAAAAAAATGACGTCATTAAGTTGTCGTATATATAACGTCATTGGTCTGTGACTTAGGACCGTCAAAAAGACGTCATTATTTGGTTAACTTGAAGGACAAATGACGTAATAGATGACACAATGAACAAAATTTACGTCATTATCATGGCTGTCTGCTATCTGAGTTTCATTCAATAACTATTTCAATGTATTTAAATATAACATACTGTAGGTACATATCACTTAGTTAATCGCTTAGTTAGCTGCCGTTAATCTGTTGTCAAACTATATTAGCGACTTTGAACCTGCTATATTATTCTAATCAAATCTTCCGTATCAGACTATTGATTATGACCCAATCAGAACCATAAAGTCAATTCAAAGTCGATTCGACATTGAAATGATCGATGAGCCGTTAAATCAATATTGATTCAACCCTCTTTGACGTCGAATCAACCTTGAATTAATCATATGATGTGGTTCTGATTGCGGAGACCAACCCTACTGCTAACTATGACTGTCAGCTCTTAAGGAAACTGTTCCACACCAATTTTGATGAACTTCGGATATGCTATAGAATATTAATAAATATTTCTGACATATTTTTGTCTACGTATCTCAACGTTGAAGAATTGAAACAACTCTGAAAATAACGAAATTTTTCATTATTAACGAATATCTTCGAAATTTTGAGGTATATAAAAAAATGCTTTTATCAAAGTTTTAGTTTTAGTTTTCTTATATTTTAGTTTTCTTATCTTTTTTACAAAAGTATGTTTACATTTTACGAAAGTGTAACATTTTTTTATTTATTCCCACCATTACGCATTATCCTTGTAAAATTTAAGAATGTTACAACAATAAAAATTAAAGAGCATCAAATGTTAAATTTATCCATATATAATAATATGTTTCCATAATACAATTTTTGGAGAAAACGTGCTATAGGCGTCACAGTATTGCGTTATTTTTTTCCAGGTGCATTTGATATCCATATATAATAACGATATATTTCCATAATACAATTTATGGAAAAACTTAATAACAACGTGCTATAGGCATCATAATATTGCGTTATTTCTTTCAGGTACATTGTACCCAATAACTGCTTCATGTGCATATTTTCCCATATTACAATGAAAACGGATTAATCATAATTTAACATATTATACAAATAAAGATATAAACATAGATAAATATGGAACTATAACAATAGTAATATACGTATATAGGGTATTCCATTTCAATCCATCCAGCCCATTTCGAAAATTAAGACCGACAGAAAAAAATGTTTCAGACAAAAGTTGCATGATTATACGGGGTACATAAGACGGTGGTAATGAGTTGACATTAAATAGTCACTTGAAGGTGATGTCAAGGTCATATTCAATTTCTTAAATGAGATTCCTATTCTTCGTTGCATATTCTTGTAGCTTACATGGTGGACTTTACAAAACAATATAATTATTTTTTTGTTAACAATTGTCTGAGATATTTAACATTTTATCGTGACATTTATAACGTAAGTCCTCTTGTCTCTCACAATTTGTGGTGCTTGATTAATGTGAGTCGTCTTGCCTCTCACAATTCGGGGTGCGTGATTAACGTGAGTCCCCTTGCCTCTCACGAATCGGAATGCTTGATTAACGTGGGTTCCCTTGCATTTCACGATTCAAGGTGCTTGATTAACGTGGCTCACCTTGTCTTTCATGATTCGGAGTGCTTGAATAACGTGAGTTTTCTTGCCCCTCACGATCTATTTGTATAGTGTATCCTCTTGCTTCTCACGATTTGGGGTGCTTGCTTAACGTGAGTCCTCTTGCCTCTCACAATTCGGAGTGTTTGATTAACGTGAATCCCTTTGCCTCTCACGATTCGGGGTGCTTGATTAACGTCTTCTCTTGCTTCTCACTATTCGAAGTGCTTGAATAACGTGAGTCCCCTTGCCTCTCACGATCTGGAGAATATAGAGCATGAGTCTTCTTGTATCTCACAAATCAGGATGTTTGCTAACGATTCGGGGTGTTTGATTAACGTGTGTCCCCTTACTTCTCACGATTCGAAGGGCTTGAATAACGTGTTGCCTCTCACAATCTAGGGTGTATATTGAGTGTGAGTCTTCTTGCTTCTTTCCAATCGGGGTGCTTGTTTAATGTGAATCCCCTTGCCTCTCATAATTCGGGATGATTGATTAACGTGAGTCCTCTTGCCTCTTACGATCTGGAGTGTTTGTTTAGCGTGAGTCCTCTTGCCTTTCACGATTCGAAGTGCTTGATTGACCTATGTCCTCTTGCCTCTAACAATTCGAGGTATTTGATTAACATGTGTCGCCTTACTTCTCACGATTCGAAGTGCTTGAATAACGTGAGGCCTCTTGCCTTTCACGATCTGGGGTGTATATTAAATGTGATTCTTCTTGCTTCTCACCATTCGGGGTGGTTGTTTAACGTGAGTCCCTTTGCCTCTCACAATTCGGAATGTTTGATAAAAGGGAAGGGTCATGTAATTTAAAATTGTTTGACGTTTTTTTTATTGCTTAAAAATTAGTTTAACATCTGGAGAATAAGCTCCTAAAGTTTGAAATCGAAATTCGAAGTCTAAATGTCCCTATGGTGTATATAAGTAACGCGCTCCAAACGGTACCGAGCGCAGATATACGACCGCGCGCATGAACGCTTTACTTTTTGGTCTCTTGACACCACAGACTTGCTATTTGGACACTAGATGGCACAACTGATGAGGAAAATCAATAATTTGTGCTCGTGTAACAGCTGTTTTTGAAAAAATAACGTCTCCGAGCCAACAGTTGAGAGGTAGCGTGTTTTTCATACACTCCTATTTTTCTTACCATGCAGTAGTTTTACGTTGTTGTTGTGCATTATATTTGCAAAAAATGAATCGAAAAATAGATAAAAGTGAACCGAACTAACCGCCCTCGTCGGCGACCCCCAAGTGAATTTATACAAGACACTGAAGAAGAAGTGTCAAGTGACGCCGACGCCGGAGCAAGTGCGTCGGCTAAGAAAATGAAAGCGTCGGTGTCTAACGTCGTTGTAAATTTGAGATTTTGTTATCGAATCATAGAATTTATTTCTGTATTTTCTGCTATTTCTGACATTGCTATTTGCAGAAATTGTAAAGGTAATTTATCATTCGGGAATTCAGGTGACAGAGGACTTGGTTTTAAAATATCCGTGAAGTGTAAGTGTAGCACTCATTGATTCAGGACCATTTATTCATAATAGTTTTGAAATTAATCGAAGAATAGTTTTGCTATGAGATTACTAGGAGGCTCGAGAAGGCATAAACATTTTTTGCGGTATAATGGACTTGGGACAAGGATTGAGCAACAAAGGTTACGAGAGAATAGTGCAGCACTTATATGCGTCTACTAAGAAAGTTTTTGATGCAAAAACGCTGTGCAAGATGAAATAAAAATAAATGAAGAGAACGAGAGACCTATTCAGAATTTGACTGTTAGCGGTGACGGTTCTTGAAAAAAGCGCGGGTTCTCATCTCTCTTTGGTGTTACTATGCTAATAGCTTATCACTCAGGAAAAGTAATAGATCTGATCGTTAAAAATAGTTATTGTCAAGCATGCATCTACTTTAAACACAGAGATTCAAACGATCCGGAATATGCATAGCACAAAGAGAATTGCCTAATAAATCATCGAAACTCTTCGGGAAAAATGGAAGTCGATTCTATGCTCGAAATGTTTCAAAGATCTCAGGAACGTTATGAAATGAGGTACAGTAATTATATTGGAGATGGAGACGCCAAGACTTTTAAAGTCATTGTAGATGCAGAACCTTACGGTGATGATTTCAAAGTAACGAAGAGTAAATGTGTGGGCCATGTCGAGAAACGCATGGGCAGTCAACTACGAAATTAAAAAAAAACTGCTAAACTCGGAGGCAAGGGGAAACTTACTGTTCTTATAAAAAAAATTAACAAAATACTATGACCTAACCATTCGAAGGAATGCGTACTCACAGAATAACATGAAAAAAGCGTCGCCGAAGCTAAAAATGCAGCACAAGCTTATACTCATCCTCCTCCATTACATCCTGATGTGAAAAAGCAGATACTGCCAATTTATGAGGATTTATGATGACTTGCTTGAGAGATGCTTGGGTGGCTATACGCAAAACGCAAATGAATCTTTTAATGCGACCGTATGGCGCTTGGCTCCCAAGCATCTAAACTGCGGCTGGAAAATCGTTGAGATTGCTGCTTATTTAGCCGGAAGCATGCTTAACGATGGCTACACATTCATTCTACAAGTAATGACAGATTTGGAACTGCAAATCGATTTTCAGTGTAAAACATTCGCTAACGTGTACGACAAAAATCGAGTGGAAAGACAGGAGCGCCGTAGCCAAAGCAGGTCAAAAGAATCTAGGACAGCTAAAAAACAGGAAGCAGCGGCTCAAATGGATGCATTTGCAGA
>NW_022639611.1:603504-612245 GCF_010583005.1 Odontomachus brunneus | reverse complement strand
AGCATGCTTAACGATGGCTACACATTCATTCTACAAGTAATGACAGATTTGGAACTGCAAATCGATTTTCAGTGTAAAACATTCGCTAACGTGTACGACAAAAATCGAGTGGAAAGACAGGAGCGCCGTAGCCAAAGCAGGTCAAAAGAATCTAGGACAGCTAAAAAACAGGAAGCAGCGGCTCAAATGGATGCATTTGCAGAAGATGAAGGCATACTTTACGGCCCTGACATCGCAGACTAAGCTTATATAATCGTAAGTCCCCTTAAACACTACTTTTCTCTATCGAAAACTTTAAACGCGTTTTTCTCAAAACGTAAAATTCGCGCGCCGTGCAAAGTAGCACGGTAAGAAAGAATTCTCAATCGATTTTAATGAAATTTTGCACAAATATTCTTTGATTTATTGGCCTTTGCATGACACTAAAATTTTATTAAAAATTCAAGAATAAATATTGTTGTTTATCATTTGTTTGTAATAAAAAAAGTGATTTTTTTTTCAAAATTGTCCTGAATTTTTAATTTTTTTTTTTAAATCGACTGTCATGCAAAGCATATTAACATATTTTAACAAAAAACTTTGGTTTTTTTATTTTAATTAATTAGAGCAACCTGGGCGTTGCACGGCGCAAATTGTAGGAGCCCACTTCAAGCAGCTACTGCGCCATCATTTCGAAATATTTTTACATGAAAAAAAAAATATAATATACCCTAAATCCTATATATTACAATGTACTTTATATCAATTTCATAAACTTTTCCATTTTTTCAAAAAAAATTTTTGAAAAAACGGCCGTTTACATGACCCTCCCCTCTTAACGTGAGTCCTCTTGCCTCTCACGATTCGGGGTGCTTGATTCATGTAAATCTCCTTGCCTCTCACGATTCGAAGTGCTTGAACGTGCGAAGTGCGTAACGTGAATCCCCTTGTTTCTCACGATCTGGAGTGTTTGTTTATTATTCATTTTGTTCTGTAAATCCCCTTGCCTCTCACGATCTGGTGTGTATGTGGAGTATGAGTCTTCTTGCTTCTCACCAATCGGGGTGCTTGCTTAACGTGAGTCCACTTGCCTCTCACAATTTGGTAAGCTTGATTGACGTAAGTCCTCTTGCCTCTCATAATTGATGGTGCTTGATTAACGTGAGTCTCCTTGCTTCTATCGATTTGAAGTGCTTGATTAACGTGAGTCCCCTTGTCTCTCACGATTTGGGTTGTATATAAAGCATGAATCTCCTTGTTTTTCACGAATCGTGGGACTTGATTTATGTGATTCCCCTTACTTCTCACGATTAGGGGTGCTTGATTAACGTGAACCCATATGCCTCTCATGATTCGAAGTGCTTGATTAATGTGAATCTTCTTGCCTTTCACGAACTGGAGTATTTATTTAGCGTGAGTCCTTTTGCTTCTCATGATTCAGAGTGTTTGATTAACGTAAGTCCCTTTGCCTCTCACGATCTGGAGTGTTTGTTTAGCGTGAGTCCCCTTACCTCTTATGATTCGGCGTGCTTGATTGACCTAAGTCCTCTTGCCTCTCACGATTCGGGGTGCTTGATTAACGTGAGTCTCCTTGCTTCTTAAGATCTGTGATGTTTGTTTATTATGAATCCTCTTGCTTCTTACGATTCGGGATGCTTAATTAAGGGGTATTCTACTTTGTTAGGTAAAAAAATCGATACTTTTTAGCATATTTTTATCCTTATAGTCTGTAGAATATTTTCAAAAAGGGTTTTAAAGAAATTCGAAATATTAACGAAGCTATAACGTTGAGAACCTGCTTCGCAACCGTCAGCGCGCTAATACTTGCGGGAACTTGAGCGTACTCGCCGAGAGACATTTTTATCTCTCCCCAACTTCCCCTCTACAATACATTTCGGTTTCTTGTTTTATCCTTGATAAAACATTTGCGCCATTTACACCAACTATCAGGACCTGGAGGACACTAATGTTGAGGATTTTTATCAGTCGAGTGTTTATGATAATAAGTAGCCGAAACTGCATTCTTCATATCTTCAATGGAATTTGAATTTCTTCGGATAGCCAGTCCATAATAGCCAGTCGTCAAGTGATTACTTTGTGTGTCAACTTCCCCTTGCTTCTACCACCAAGAAATTTATATATATTTTTTTTAGAGCACATAGTTGTGTGTCTATGGTTCTTTGTATTCGTAAGCAGTTTCTTTTCGTAATTCGACGAGTGTAGAGGTCGAAAACGTTAGATTAAGTTGCAATGCCAATCATGAAGGTAGCGCTGGCAAAATGGAAGTAGATGCCATTCAGAAAATGTTTTGCAGATCGGAAGCAAAATATGGAATAAAATGTATCACATACATAGGCAACGGAGACTCCAAAATCTTCAAAGGAATTTTGAATGTGAAACCTTACGGCGATGAAGTTATTGTGCAAAAGAAAGGATATATTGAACACGTGGAAAAACGAATAGACACACAACTATGTGCTCTAAAAAAAATATATATAAATTTCTTGGTGGTAGAAGCAAGGGGAAGTTGACACACAAAGTAATCACTTGACGACTGGCTATTATGGACTGGCTATCCGAAGAAATTCAAATTCCATTGAAGATATGAAGAATGCAATTTCGGCTACTTATTATCATAAACACTCGACTGATAAAAATCCTCAACATTAGTGTCCTCCAGGTCCTGATAGTTGGTGTAAATGGCGCAAAGCAGAGGCCAATAGAACGCTCGAAACTTTTAAATATGACTTACCTCTGAATGACGAAGTCGCAAAAGCAATTGGACTTATCTACGAGAACTTATCACGATATATAGATGCTTCGGACCTAATACGCAAAATAATAATGAATCTCTAAACTCAATGATTTGGATATTTTCGCCGAAGCATATGCATTTCGGCAAAATTATAATCGACGTAGCCACCTACTTGGCTGTGTGAATTTTTAACGATGGTTTCAATATTTTAAAAATAAGGGAGACCATGGATATTCAAATTGGGCCCGCCGCTCAAAATTTTGTACCTTTGCGGGATAAAAATCGAATTGACCAATCCAAGCTCCGGGCATCTGCGATGACAAAGGAGGCAAGAACAGAAGTTCGAGAGAAGAGAGCAGCAAGGGAAACAATATTTGAGGCGGAGGAAGGTCCACTTTATGGCCCCGGAATCAACGATTAATATAAGTCCATCATTATTTATATAAAAACTTTAATGAAAACTTTAAACACGATTTTCTCGAAACACGTTTTTTGGAACTAGCGTTTATAATTGAGAGAAAACCACTGGACCGATCTTCACCAACTTTTACAGGCTTGTAAAATAAACATCTCTTTATCGCCGGAACTAGAATTATCTTGATATTTCCATTTTTTATATTTTTACTCGGACTCGGAAACATAAAACAATAGAACAAAAATCGAACTTTTTTTTAAAACAAGTACCATTTATTTATTTATTTAACAAAATGAATAATTCTAGTTCCGATGATAGTTGCAAGTGTCTTGATTCAAATGACGCTTTATTTTTTAACTTTGGTTCACAGGGAGATCCGGAATCATGGACGCCGATGAATCGTGCACACGATGCAGAGGTGAAATAAATATAAGATAACTTAATTATTATTCATATTACTTGTTTAAAAAAATTAATAATTAATCTTTAAAATGTAATAAATAAAGGACAACAAGAAATTTTTAAAAATATTTACCCGTTTTTCCCAAAAAAATTCTTAAAAATCTCCTAGAAAGCAGCGCGACAAAGTAGAATACTCCCTTAATGTGAGTCCGTTTGCCTCTTACGATTCAGAGTATTTCATTGATGGGAGTCGCATCTCCTGTTAGAAATTTACTGACTCTTCTATCGAACAAATTGTTCGAAATTATCTCCGTTGACTCGTATACATAACTTCAACCCATTTTCGAAATATATAATCGTTTTGTGTAAGACAGCTCGAGGTATACTTTTGCAAGCTACTGATATTCTTTCTATCATATTTTCTCTAGGCGCAAACTTATAGATTACAATTTTAATATACCACCATAAATAGAAGTTGGGTGATGTCAGATCTAGAGATCGTGGTGGCCATGCGACGGGTCTGTGTCGTCCAATCCACCTGCCATTTTATAGCCGATCTAGATAAACACTTACTACAGATAAACTCTTACTACATATGAGATGGAACCCCGTCCAATTATATCCACATTCTCTGTTGTGTATGAAGAACAAGTAATTGTCTTCAAGTAATTGTGGTAATCAATCCCTGGTTTCCATAAACGTTTCTGCATTGATATTTCTGTTAAAGAAATAAGGACCAATCATGTAATCATTTATAATCCCACCAAACATTTACACTCCAGCGGTGCTGGATTATTTACTTGTTTATGCCAATGTGGGTTAACATCCGACCAATAATGACAATTATGTCTATTCAATACATCGTTAATTTTGAACGTCGCTTTGTTCGTCTGAGAACATGACTTGTTAGAAGAAATTCGGGTTAGTTCTGATCATCTGTTATGCTCAATAAACAAAATCGTATATGCAATTCCATATTTTTTTGACTAAGAGCTTATGTTAACGTGATATGGTAGGGATGATACCTTTATGGTCTTCAAAACTCTCATGATCGTTGTTTTCGGAATATTATATTCTCTAGCCATAACCTGAATATATGAGGATTAAGATAAATAGCTGCCAAAATAACGAGCACTCGCACATCCTCTTCATTATACTCACGATGTGCTTTATTCTATAAATTCATTGTGTTCGTTTCGAATTCGTTTGTATAGGACTTTATTATTTACAATCGGCTCATCTAGACTATTACTGCATGTCCAAATCCTATTCGCAGGAGTACGAGTCTGATTGATCTTTTGGTTTTTCTTAATATTCTACTTATGTCAAATGGTCAATCGTCACTATACACTCAATAATACACTATCGATCAATAATACACTATTGAAATTTACAAAGAAATTTATATCAACCAAAAATTTATTTGTGATTACTTGAGGATTGATTGATTACGAGAATCTTTTGCTTTGTTGATCAGTATCACATTCCGTTCCTCATGGCCTTACATCTGTCGACAATATTCATGGCTGATTATTCTCCCTCAAAGATTGTTGATATTCTCCTTTTTCTCGGAGAATGTCAAATAAATTATCATGTAACTTTGCGAGTTCACTGTAATCGTTATCCCGAATGACAACACCTAAATCATTCTGTAATCCAGAATCTCGAACAAAGTGCTTACCAAGTCCGTTTAAAGCGTCAAAAAGCATATTGTGAGTATAATAAAAAGGATATGCATATGCTTGTTATTTTGGTTGCTATTTATCTTAATCCTCGTACAAATATTCGGATTATGGCTAGAGAACTTAATATTCCGAAAACAAGGATTATGAGAATTTTGAAGACAGTAAAGTATCATCCCTACTGTATCATATTTTGTTTTCCCGCCATTGCAACATTCCCGGCACGTTTCATCGGGACTTTTTCACGCGTGCGCGCGCCGCATTTTCGTTGGTCGGGCTCCCGGTGGATCGTTGGTCAGTCGGCCGATCGTCTAGCTTAAGAAAGGAGCATTGTGAGAGTTAGTAATAAGTCCATATTTACAAATAAATCGTTTACACAAAAAAAAAACAAGAAAAAGCATGAAAATCCCAGCGTTCTCCCTCACACACCATCAAGAAACGTCCATCTTCAGAGCAAAGTGTGGGCACAAGCGTGATTCAAGGAAACCGTGGCGCACGAGCGAAGGACAACCGCGTGTTTCACGAATTACACACGCACACCGGCTCTCTCAGTCGGAAATTACGATATAACTACCATATCACATTAACACAAGCTCTCTTAGTCAAGAAGATATGGAATACGTTATAGTGTATACGATTTTGTTATTGGACACAACAGATGATCAGAACTAACCCAAATTTCTTCTACCAAGTCATGTTCTCAGACGAAGCGACATTAAAAAATAACAGTATATTGAATAGACATAATTGTCATTATTGGTCGGATGTTAACCCACATTGGCATAGACAAGTAGATAATCAGCACCGCTGTAAATGTTTGGTGTGAGATTATAAATGGTTAATATGCAAATAATAATAAAAGAACAAATCTATAGAACAAATCTATGAAAGGACTAAAACGGGCATAAAGAGCTAAGTTACGGTTGTTAGGAGTTTAATAAAAATTAATAAATACAAATTGAATATACGTTTCGACCATTGGATGTGGTGCATTTCAGTATAGAAATTCAAATAATCTTCATGTAGTATAACTAAGATAAAGAAGTTATGTTCGTGACGTACATCACATTCCAATCCTTACATCAATGTTTGTCGGCTACATCAATCACAAAACACAAATAATTAATACATTAAAAGAATTGTCAAATCGTGAAAATATATATAATCATATAAAAAATGTGTCGGAAAAGAGCTAACTGGACCCAACCGATTTTGTGCGGACGCATGGAGATCAACATTCCCACATCACGAATGTGGAGATAAACATTTGACGTTAGATTATAAGATGGAAATAGGAAATGGAATCAAACAAAGCACGGGGAGAGAGAGAGAGAGAGAGAGAGAGAGAGAGAGAGAGAGAGAGAGAGAGGGAGAGAATAAAATGGAGTTGCGGGAGAAGAAATTAGCATGATTTCATTTTTCGTTTGGTGGCAAACTTTGCCACTCGCGGGATTTAATTTGCGATTTCATAATTGCAATATTTAACACTCAGTGCACACATTCAGCATTCAAATTTGTCCCTATTTACATACATACAAGAGTTAGCGTAACCCTTATTTTCGTTAGCGTATTTTCTTTTCTTGTTACACGGGTTCTAGTTCATCGATGTGAATGTTTTTTTTTTTTAATCGATAGCTTATAAAGATTAAAGAATAAAATTATATGAATTAGAAAGTTAGAAATATCCCGATACAAAAGATATTTTGCAATAAGTAAAGAAAAGATTTTGAAATTGTGAAAAAACCGTTTTGTTCCAAATTGTTGTAATTAAAAAAAAATGACATTTTTTAAAGTCTTAAAAGTGACAAATGAATAGCTAAAGAGTTGAAATTTAATTTAAAAAACTGGTATTATGATTTATTCTAAAAAATATATTTTTACAGCGAGGTGAAATTAAGTGATTTCATAGTTTTAGCAAAAATAAGTTTATAATCGAAAATTGCTGTTTTTTGATGAAAATAAATATAAGAAAGATAAATAAAATGCTTTTATGATTATTATATAGAAAATGTTTATAATTTAAATGTTGGCCTTATCAATATTATTGTGCCGAGAAAAGACAGACATATTGAAATTGTCAGAAAATTCAGACATATTTGAAATTTATCTTTAAAATATTTATTCATTTATTGTTACAAAGTAAGCATACTCTACTGAAAAACAGTCGAGGACTTTAACACGAGACGCTAAGTTTGCTTTACTGTTAAATAAACACATTAATAAGTCAATGAAATATTGCTTAAAAGATATGTATTTATTTTATTTCTATTGGCAAAACTCATTTTTAATTTAAAAACAGTTATTACGCTTATTAGTACGCTTATGTAAATACGCTTTGTGGTTCAAAAAAACACGTCAAGCCACGCGCTATACCTCTGATACCTTTTTCATTGAATAACAACATAATATTAATGTATTTCACTTTTTATGAGTTACATATACGAAATTACAAATAATTTAATAAATCACTTTAACCTATATTTTTAGTTTTCAAAATTTATTGACTTTCTTGCTACTCACATATACTGGGTTACGCTAACCCTCGCAATCAACTGTCGATCTTCTGGCTCGACTGTTTACAGCGCACTCAGGCTGCCGAATAGGGGATTTATGGAGGGAATACACAAGTTTTTCCTCCTCAAACCTCAGCGCCCTACTAAAAACCTCGTATTGCTTTTAAACGCCGCATGTCTGAAAAACAAACAGGATTACACTATCCATGCTACGTTTCAAAACTCTACTCGACAGGCATAGTAAAATTTAATTGATCAATTAGGATAAAGAGAACTAAGATTTCTTCATCTCTCTTTCTCGTGATTGCCTAATTGAATGTTATTCTACGCGCCGCACAGTGTGCCAAAAAGCACATTTGGTGGACAAAATTCTGCCTACATCACAAATCTGTATCGATTTTGATGAAACTTTTTTTAAAATACTCGTGAATAATTTTATTATAATGTCTCACTGCTAAAAATTTGAAAAAGTAAACATAACCCCAAAAAATAACCCCAAATTCCATTACTTGTTACCCCTCTAATTACCTCAAACTTCATAACACCATGGTCCAAAACTCCATCATTCTAAATCTTATAGTCCCATAACTCCAAAATCTGATTACCCACGAGTTGAAAACCCCATAACCTTAAACCCCATAATCCCAAACTCCATAATCCCATAACGGGGTTATGGAGTTTCGGATTATGGGGTTTTTAACTCGTGGGTAATCAGATTTACGAGTTATGGGACTATAAGTTTTGGAATGATGAAGTTTCAAACCATGGTGTTATGAAGTTTGAAGTAATTAGGGGTAACAAGGAATGGGGTTATTTTTTAGGGTTATATTTACTTTTTTCAAATTTTTGGCAGTGAGATATTAGAACTATTCATGAGTATTTTAAAAAAAGTTTCATCAAAATCGATGCAGAATTTTGTCCACCAAATGTGTTTTTTAGCACACTGTGCGTCGAGTAGGATTTTGGAACGGAGCGTGTGTGTGTGTGTGTGTGTG
>NW_022639611.1:595834-603020 GCF_010583005.1 Odontomachus brunneus | reverse complement strand
GAGAGAGAGAGAGAGAGAGAGAGAGAGAGAGAGAGAGAGAGAGAGAAACTCTTACGTCTGCGTGTGTATGTATGTGTGCGTTTGGCCTGGCGTATCGGCTTCAAACAAACGAAACGAGCGTCCTTACAGTTGCAATTTGTCTCGCGGTTCTTTCTCGTTTTATATAATATTCTGATTATTGACAAAAATACATTATAGTTTTATGACCCTTTCATGATTATAGCGTGTCCACCATAGACGTATATAACTAGACTGCGCATGCTATGCTAGCCGTTGAAGCAAACATTTAAAAAGAGAAAGCAATATCGGGAGGATCTCTGTCTCACTCTAAATCACCCGTAGAGGGGGAAGTGAACTCTTTTCCCCTCAAGACTTCAGTAGCAGCAGGAGCGAAGCAGACAACATTCTGTAACTACTATAAGAAAAGCGCTGTAATTGATATATTTATTTAATAAAATATAAAGATGGTTAGATATTGTTGTATGTGCAAAGTGACATCAGGTCAAATCAGCAATGTATCTTTTCATAGGTTAGTAAATTTAATTTATATATGTATATATATACGTATATATACAAATAGTTTGTATGTATATTTGCACCAATAACATAACCCAAAAATTTTTTACAGTTTACCAAAAAATGAAGAAAAAAAACGGGAATGGATGGATGTAATAGGACATCCAGTAAGCTTACACAGTTCTGTGTGCAGTAAACATTTTAATGAATCCGATTTTGTGTACAAAACTATTGGAGCTTCTATAAAAAGATTTTTACATGATGCAGCTGTACCATTTGCAGAATTATGTGATGTTGACAAGGAATCATCTTCAAAAATGAATCCTGATGAAAATGCAGTGAACATGGTCAATGATATGCAAGATACAGTTGGTCAAACACCGACATTTACTCAAGTTTTAGACAATACATTATCTTCCTTAGGAGTATTTGAAAATGTAATTAACATTGGTAATAATAAAGATACCAATGTTAGTAATGAAAAAAATATGTTGACTGTACAAAGTAGCACTGAAACATTGAACATTTCTAGGTGTAAGAAAGACAATAAATCAAGTGCAACGGAAATTGAAAGTATACATCACGTCACCTCTTTAAAAAGGTATTTGATATCAAAGTAATATTTATGTATGTATGTTAGTAGTAGTTTGCAAATTTGTGTATTGATGGTTATTTTTTACTGATTTTTTATATTTATTATTTGTATTCATATCATTAGCTATGTAATAATTAAGTTTATATAAAAAATTGCAGGACATCTAGTCATACGAATGAAAATGTTAAAAGATTGTGTATAGCACGGTACATAGGAGATTTGAAAAGGGAAGATTTTACATCTGATAGAAGTTTTGAAATTTTCAGTGATTTTCGTGAAGAAATGCTGAAACATAAAAAAATATGTAAGCAGTCTATAAATAGATTAAAAAAAAAAATCTCTAATGTACAAGATATGTACAATCACCTTAAAAAGAATGGTCTCCTTTTTAATGAAGCTTCTGATGCTTTGAATGTAAGTACGTTACTCAGTGAGGATAAATGATGTGAAAATGTAACAATAGTCAACTATGCAGTTTATAAACAACAAATTGAATACATGAAATAGTACCTTGTTTGCTTCAATTTCTTGTGTATGAAGTTTAGCGTTATTATTAAATTGATGAATGAAAATATATTCAGCCCTAACAGCAAATATTTCTAATAGTGAGACTTAAATATGTATTACCTATTTTATTTTATTTTTTGATAGAAATATTTAACTTGTAAAAAGCACAGAGATTGTAATTATTATTTTATTTTTACACTTATTTTGATACTTATTTTTGTAAGTTATTTTTAACCAGCGAATCTAATGTAATCACATATTTTTCCAGATTTATATATAATACAAATATTGTTTTCTCGTAAACATAGGAAATGTGTAAATTAAATTAAATTATAATTAAGTAGCGTTTATAATTTTTTTGTCCAAAGAATTTAAAGCATTCACTACTTTCAAACACTTGAAATGAAGCTCTTAACTTCTAAATTACATAAATTTTTATTTCAAAAGAAGGCAAGTTAATATGTAAGTAATTTTAAATAATTTTTTTTATGAATTTTTTTTAACTATTATAAAATTGTTTGTCCTATATAGAATGAAAAAATAAAATTAAGTACCAACTAAGTAACTGCTCTGTGTATGATAATACATAACAACTTATAAAATTAATAACAATTTTTACATCAATATAATGTTTTTCATAATAATTTCATTTACGTTAATATTTTCTTCCATTTCTCTTTTTCCTAGATATGTTCCTCTCCAGCAGTCTCTGAAATTATTAACAAACTTTTAAATAAAAAACAAAAAAGCTTTTCTCCAGCACTGAAACAATTTTCCTGCACTCTGTTGTATTACTCCTCTAGTGCTTATAAATACGTTAGGGAAGAATTCCTTCACTCCTTGCCTCATCCTCAAACGATCAGGAGGTGGTTCACAACTGTTGATCTAAGCCCAGGAATAGGAAAACCTATTCTCGACAGTTTAAAAAATATTATTGATGAAGAAAGAGAGAAAGGAAAAGATTTGCAGTTCGGCTTGCAAGTCGATGAAATGTCAATTAAGAAACAATTGGAATTTCGGAATAATGTATGGCATGGAACAGTGGACATCGGATCTTGGAGTGGAAAAGCACAAGAAAACTCCCAAGCTTCGTATGCATTGGTTTTCATGCTTGTTTGTTTAAACGGCCACTTCAAAACACCTATCGCCTACTATTTTATTAACGGTCTATGCAGTGACTCAAGAGCAAATATTATCAATGAAATTTTAACATCTTTGCATGAAAACGGTATAAGTGATATAAGATCTTTAACATTTGATGGGGCTCCCTCAAACATCACAATGGTACAGAAGCTGGGTGCAAATTTGAGTATGGATGGAAATGACTGTTTTTTTAAACATCCAGTACACAATGAGCCAATCTTCGTAATTCCAGATGCTTGTCATATGTTGAAGCTAATACGAAATACAGTAGCAAAATATCGAATTATTGACAGCGATAATCAGATAATAGATTGGAACTTTATTGTAAAATTAGTGGATTGGCAAGAGGCAGAAAAAATACATGTAGGTACAAAGATACGCCGCCAACATGTTGAGTTTTACAATGAAAAAATGAAGGTCAAACTTGCAGCGCAGACGTTAAGCACACGAGTAGCTCATGCTCTACAATATTTACAATTAAAATATCCGAATGATTTCAAAAACGCTAGTGCAACGGCGAAATTTTGCCTAGTGATGAACGATATTTTCGATATTTTAAATTCAAGGAGAAAATATGGAAAAAACGAAAGTCAACAGTGCTTCGTAATGAGCATTGTTGAAAAATTACGTAAAAAAATTTGTCATTTCATTGATTATATTTCCACATTGAAAATTATTATTAAAGGTGAAACTAAACCGATCCTCGCTAGTAAAAATAAAACAGGCTTCTGGGGTTTTGTAATAGCTATGAAAAATTGTTTGAATCTTTTTGACTATGTGACAACAAATAATTTAATGAATTACCTATTAACGTACAAACTATCTCAGGACCACTTGGAAACTTTTTTCTCATTGATTAGGAAAATGGGTGGATTCAACAACAATCCAACATGCTACCAATTTAGAAGTGCGTACAAAAAAATCGTTTCTCACATTAATGCAATTGTTCCACACGAAGGTAACTGCCAAGTTATAGAAAAAGTAGATATTTTGAAAATTTCTAATAATTGTAAAGATTCTGCAATTGAAATTATTAATACGTCTTTTGATCACGACTATATTGATAGCAATGGTTGGTGTTGGAATGACTACCAAAATGACGTAGTAACTTACATTGCTGGCTCCATTGTAAGAAGCTTAAAAAAAAGTCTAAAATGTCAAGTTTGTTTAGATAGCTTAGAACAAGATAACATTTCGTGCGATCTTATTAGAATTAAAAATAGAATAGAGACATGCGACCGGCAAAATGAAACAAATAGCAACATAAAAGGATTATTATTTCCGAGTAATGACGTTATTATTATTTGTAAAACGGCGGAAAAAGTTTTGAGAAGCATGACAAATGTTGTAATAAATAATGTTATGAATATTTTAATGATACATGCCAGGAAATCATTACTCACATTGCATTTGTTTAAAAACATGGACGATCTTATAGAAATATCTGTAGAGAAAAATCACAAAATTGATTTAATTAATAATATTTTAGATAAATATTTTCGAATTCGGTTATTTCATGAAGGAAAATCTAGGCAAGATAAAATTAAACGTATTCGAACATTTCATAATAGACTTGTTATTTTCAAAAATCAATAAATTATATTACTTATTTTAAAAAACTTATTTTTTAAACATTTCGTAATCATAGGAGGTTTTAAACTAAACTTTAATTTGTGAGCTCTCAGCAATCTTCATAAAGCAAGATAATGATTTTCTCGAGAAAAAAAAGAAAAAAAAATCAAAGTACACTCCGTTTAATTTTTACGTAATCTCGAGCTTTTTTCTTTGCTAAAAAGTTGATGACGAGATCAGTTGGTACATGTGAGAATAATTTCAAAGCTTTTTCTTTCCGGCATGTCTTCTCCACGCCCTCAACCATTAATCGGTTATTTATTTTCAATTTTTTTCAGATTTTTTTACCTTTAAAAAAATAACCCGTTTCAATATGTATTGCAAGATATGAAGAAAATGTTTTTAATTTTATACTGAAAAAGCAAAATTTCAAATAAATTATTCATTTTTAATAAATGGTATAATTTTTTCAGTTTTCACTTTTTTTAAAATCATTCTTCATGTAATTAACAGCTGTAATTGTTTTCAATAATCAGCGAGTCCAAAGGTAGTATTAAAATAATAAATAAAAAAAAATGTATTTGTCGAGAATTGAACTTGCGCTGGCAAAACATACGCATGAGGTTAGCAAGGGAGGGGAGTATTAATGGGAGGCTTGCGTTGGTTCCCCTGCAACTCTCATCCAGCTTCCCCCATTTTTCTTACTGTGCGAGAGAGAAAGAGATCCTCCGAGCCATTTTCTATCTCACTTCATTGCTTTAACGGCCAGCGTAGCATGCGCAGTCTAGTTATATATGTCTATGGTCTCCACCATGTAAATAGCTTTGTCTATCGAATGTACAGCATCCGTACATTTTCCGAATTTTCTCCTTGCATACTATTTAATTAATTATGAAATAAATATTTAATTAATTTATTAAACTATCACATCTATTGATACATGTGTTCTTATAAACGTCTAATAGCTGCGTTGAGGAGAAAAGGCAGTTTTTCATCGCGCTTCTCAACTATTGTTAATCGTCGTAAATACCGAATTTATTTTATCAATGAAATATGAAAGATATAATCGCGCATATGCATACTTTGTTATGTTGGCATATAAGAAATGTGTATTAAAATAAAAGTTCGGAATACGGCGCTGTTGTTTAATAATTTATTTATTTATAGAGAATACAAAAGTAAAAATCGGAAAATGTACGGAGGCTGTGGTTCGGTACATAAAGCTATTCCTACAGTAGGAACATTATCTTGCCAAAAGGATGAAATAAAACGATGACAGTAATTATTATTAAGTATTACTGTCAATGATCAAGAACATTTATGGCGAGAATCGCGTAGAAGCTTGCGGCTTTGTGGACGTTAAGTGGACCGCACCCATGGGCTGTAGATATTTGTATTCGCAGTGTAGATAGGAACGCAATGGCGTAAGGTCACTAATGGTTAGGTGTAATCAGCCAATCATTGAAGTGTGAAGTCTATTCGCAGTGTAGATAGGAACGCAACTGAAATGTACATACAATCAGCTGTGAAATTTGACAGTCCCACAACAAACCGTGTGCACGAAATTTGAACATGTGATGAAAGAAATAAAATATGAAGAATTCACTGTATGGAGCAGATTTATATGTAATGTACTTTTTTCTATAGTAGATAAAGCCAGAGGCGTCTATTTTGACGTGAGCTGCATAATAAATATTGTAAATATATATTGTAATGTAATTATTTGGAATAATGTGTAAAACCAGAGGTGTCTATGTTGACGTGAGCTGCATTAAAAATATTGTACATGTAAACTGCAATGTAATTATTTCCAATAATATGTAAAACTAGAGGCGTCTATTCTGACGTGAGCTGCATAATAAATATAATAGACGTACATTGTAATGTAATTGTAATGTAATTGTTTGGAATAATGTGTAAAACCAGAGGCGTCTATGCTGACGTAAGCTGCATTAAAAATATTGTACATGTAAACTGCAATGTAATTATTTCCAATAATATGTAAAACTAGAGGCGTCTATTCTGACGTGAGCTGCATAATAAATATAATAGACGTACATTGTAATGTAATTGTAATGTAATTGTTTGGAATAATGTGTAAAACCAGAGGCGTCTATGCTGACGTAAGCTGCATTAAAAATATTGTACATGTAAACTGCAATGTAATTATTTCCAATAATATGTAAAACTAGAGGCGTCTATTCTGACGTGAGCTGCATAATAAATATAATAGACGTACATTGTAATGTAATTGTAATGTAATTGTTTGGAATAATGTGTAAAACCAGAGGCGTCTATGCTGACGTAAGCTGCATTAAAAATATTGTACATGTAAACTGCAATGTAATTATTTCCAATAATATGTAAAACTAGAGGCGTCTATTCTGACGTGAGCTGCATAATAAATATAATAGACGTACATTGTAATGTAATTGTAATGTAATTGTTTGGAATAATGTGTAAAACCAGAGGCGTCTATGCTGACGTAAGCTGCATTAAAAATATTGTACATGTATTGTAAATTGCAATGTAATTATTTCCAATAATATGTAAAACTAGAGGCGTCTATTCTGACGTGAGCTGCATAATAAATATAATAGACGTACATTGTAATGTAATTGTAATGTAATTGTTTGGAATAATGTGTAAAACCAGAGGCGTCTATGCTGACGTAAGCTGCATTAAAAATATTGTACATGTATTGTAAATTGCAATGTAATTATTTCCAATAATATATAAAATTAGAGGCGTCTTCTGACGTGAGGTGTTTAGTAATAAATATGTGAGTCTATATTGTAATGTAATAAATTGCATAGAATAATGAAAGCAAAGATGGTTATTTAAACCTAAATT
>NW_022639611.1:595439-595683 GCF_010583005.1 Odontomachus brunneus | reverse complement strand
GAGGGCCAGGGTTCGCGTTCCTCTCGCGAAAGGAGGAGCTCCGCGCATGGTGAAAAACCCGACCGGTGAGCTGTCGATTGTCCGTCGTGCGCGAGAGATCGAGCGAACACACTGCCAAAAGCCTACGTGGCTGTCGTGACCTTCGTGGTCACGACTCGAGAAATCGAAGCTGCCGAGAACCAGCATCGCGACCGCGAGCAAGGATATTTATATTGTGTTTAGTTAGAATCGCTGCCGAATTACC
>NW_022639611.1:595315-595429 GCF_010583005.1 Odontomachus brunneus | reverse complement strand
TTTATAGAGATAAAACGAATCATCATTCACTAAAAGTATTTTCAGAAAGATTTGCTCTGACAGATACACAACTGTTCTTAAAAATATTAGAGCTACATATTCTGATATGTGAAA
>NW_022639611.1:592436-594293 GCF_010583005.1 Odontomachus brunneus | reverse complement strand
AAATATTTTTTTAAATTTGTAAAATAAGCTGTAAAATTATGAATTTATAAATAAGAAAAGTGATTTCTTTGATTTATAATATCTATATATATAAGAATAAACCAATGATTTTTTTATAAGGAGAAAATTAGTGTTTTTAAATGTAAAAACTGTTTAAATAAATATTTGCTTGTTTTAAAACTAAATAAAATACAAGTAAATTATTTTATAAATCTGAATAAATTATTTTCTAATATTAAAAGTATTTTTTTATGTTTCAAATTAAAGTTTCTTTTATTATCAGAAAACAATTTATTTAAATTTACAAAATAATTTATTTTACTTACTTTTAAAACATGTAAATATTTTTTAAATATATTTTCTACATACTTTTTAAAATATATATTTTAAAAGAATCTGTTCTCTTCTTTTGAATAAATCATGTGCTTTCGTACATGGATATACCATATGTGCACAATATAAAGCGTCTCTCAAACAAAGTGACAGTGACGCAGTAGGTAAGATGAACGACACAAGAATCAGCCCAAGTAACAGACTCACGTCAAAATGACGTAAAAAACTGATCATAACTGGTCGAATGACGTCAAGTGACTAAATTACGATGTCTTTAAAACGTCTTTTTTGTGACATTTAATGACGTTTCTGTATAACGTCTTAAAAACGTATTATTGACGTTTAGAGACGTCATAAAACGTCATTAAGTCGTTTAAAATGTCGTCATCGATCTGTGACATTAGACTATTATTTTGACGATATTCTCACGATATTTTTTATCATTCCTTGGTTATTTTTTATTCTGAACTTACTTAGATTTGGATGTCATTTTGACGTGTCTGCTACCTGGGAGAGGCCTCAGGCTCGAATCTCAGCAATGCCCATACAGCACAGAAGCTTGCAGCAACATTGCTACAACGTTGCAAGAGTGGATATTGCAGTGCAATGTTGCAGAGACTTTGTAGTGACATTAATTTGCAATATTACTTTAGCAATATTGCAGTAATATTTAAAAAAATATTACGAATATAATATATTTTATTTATTTACTAGTTATTTTTGTTACTTGTATTTCAAATTCAGTAATGTTTTACATCAATAATACTTATAGAATAATACTTAGAATAGCACTCGTTAGTGGTAATCATTAATTTGTCTTATTGCATATTTTTTATACTTCTTATACCGTTTTTTCGGAGAAAATACTTTCTTTAGATTTAATATTCGTACTTGTTTAATTTTGTGGTTTTTTTTATTTCATTAAAATATTATATACTTAAACGAAATATCATTTTTTGAAATGATGAAAATAAAACTTTTATTTCGTTCAAGGAAACCATGTCATTTGATGAAACAACACTATTGTTTTAAATAATATTTTTTAAAAGTTTCTCTCAAAATTTAATAATTCGATTTGTTTAATTTGGATTTTCTTGGATTTTTTAATTTTTTTTGTTGGATTAATCATTATAACATTTTGTTAAAAATGTAAAAGTAATTATCACTGATTTACTACATTACATCAATATTCATTGCATATCGAATGTTGCATTGTTTCATTACCTATCAACAAATTATCCAATAAACAACAAGTAAAAATTATATATCTATTATTTGGTGTTTGCTAGATATGTTATAATATACTGTGAACACTGTAAGCATACATTATATAAGCATGAATTGTAAGAACATCGTTGGAGTCATCAGAGTCATCGCGTGCGCGCTCGATCGGCAGGTTAAGGAACAGTTTAATGCGGTCAGGACATGGATGGGTGCCAACGGTATACTGCTTGGGATCGAAATTATCGCAGGAGGATTCATGAAAGTTTGGAATGTGTTGACAACCTTTGATATCCCTTATAG
>NW_022639611.1:587710-592426 GCF_010583005.1 Odontomachus brunneus | reverse complement strand
AGGTAAGAACATGGATGGTTGACCAGTGGTATACCGCTTGGAATCGAAATTATCGCAGGAGAATTCATGAAAGTTTGGAATGTTGTTGACAACCTTCGATATCTAGTAGTTTATGAGACATAAGAAAATTAGGAATATAAGTATATTTTTGTAAACATTATGATTTTCTCATTTTTCACCTTTGCATAATAATTCTCAGTATTTGGTTACTATCAATATTTAACAGTGATTTTATTATCAGTATTCACCAGAAATTAAGTACTGGCCAAAAAATTACTGAATTACTGGTAATATTTAATCACTAATAATTTTTCAGTATTTTTTAGTATGATGTTTCTATAAGGGCATTAGATAACAATGATATTATTAATATTACGGTATTAGGAATGATAATAAATATGAATCCTTATATCAGCCAACAAATTAGTTGTGAATTAAGCGCTTCTCCTGCCACAGTCAATAGAATTTTACGCGCTAACCATTATTACCCTTACCATATTTCAATTTACCAGCAACTTTTGGATAATGATAAGAATGCTCGTGTCAGATTCTGCAGGTGAACTTTAGGTCAAATTCATCGTAATCCCACATTTTTCCATCGAGTAATATTTAGGTGAAGCTACATTTCAAAATAATGGTAAAATAAAACGAATAATTATTATTATTTTCATAATAATCCGCATTGGATTCGTCTGACAATCAGCGTTGATGGAAAGTAAACGTTTGGTGTAATTTTGGATAGCTACATTATAGGACCTTATTTTTTTTATAACAATGTTACAGGAGTAACATATTTAAATATGTTACAAAATGAATTGCTACAGATGTTAGAGGTAGTAAACCAGGATATAGTTCAATGTATGTAGGTAAAACAGGACGGCGCTCCATCACATTTTACACGCAGAGTAAGAGATAGTTTAAATTTGACATACAGACAACGTTGAATTGGACGAGATGGTTATGTTGGTTGGCCACCCAGGTCGTCTGATTTAACACCACCAGATTTTTTCTTTTGGGGTAACCAAAAAGTATCGTGTATCAGACAATATCTACCCTTATAGAAATATCATACTAAGAATCATTGATAATTACTTATTATCCAGTATTTTTAATACTGAAAATAAGTAATTATCAATGATTCCTAGTATGATATTTCTATAAAGGTATTACGCCAGGAGATAAAACGTATAACATAAGTGTACAGAAATATACCAGCAATCATGTTAAGATAAATTATTGATGCTTTCTAAAGAAGAATTATTGCATAATTGTCAAAATGGTGGTACTTTTGAACAGTTGTTATAAAAAAACACTCGCATTTATACACTCATACGCGCATACACACGTGCGTAAGTATACATATACATACACATATACATACTGCAAAGAGAATTTCACAAAATACTCACAAAATACTACGGGAATAACGAACCATGGGGTTCTTATCTCTACTGCGACACATACTCATACACGTACACACATACATATACACAACACAAAATAGATGTAAATCCGACCATGCAACCTCCATGTGGTACATCTTGAGTAACGTTAATGCCGGCGGTAACTTTCAAGCCTCGTAATTCGAGATATACTTTGACATAGTGTTTCGGAAAGTTCTTGAAATGAGCTAGAAGAATAAGTAATAAAAAGTAAGGGTTTCCATTTAAGAAATTGAAAATAACTTTCATGTGATCTTTAAATGATGTTTAAATGATGAAATCAATAGCACCATCTTATGTCTCCTTCAAAGCCATACAACTTTTATTTGAAACATTTTTTCATATCTTCCATTTTTTCAAAATTTGGGCTGAAGAAATTAAAATATTATATTATATTAATATATTGTATATTGATTGCTGAATTGTTATATAGCCAGTGTATACTAGGTATGTCAATATGAAACCGGAATTTTTGTATAGAAAATACACGTTTATTGTATGAAAATGATAAAAAATATTTTATTCGAAGTATTGCCCATCGCTAGCTATACATTTTTCCCACCTGTCTGACAATTTGTGGATGCCACGCCAAAAAAACTGTTGCTCTTTTGAGGCAAACCAGTCATCGAGCCATTTTCGTACATTTTCGTAAGAAGTGAAGCGCTGCTTAGTAAGTGCGTGTCCCATCGATGCAAATAAATAGTAATCGGACGGAGCCAAGTCTGGTGAGTAAGCCGCATGCGAAAGTATTTCCCAACTAAACGCCTCAATCGTTTCCTTGACCAGTTTTGCTGTGTGTGATGGTGCATTATCATGAAGCAAAATCACTTTGTGTTGCCTTTTTTTATATTCTGGTCGTTTTTCACGCAAAGCTTGATTCAAATCGATCATTTGTTGTCGGTAGCGTTCAGTATTAACGGTTTGGCCAGGTTTTAGCAGCTCATAATAGATCACACCCTTCTGATCCCACCAAACACAGAGCATTGTCTTCCGTCCATAGCGATTTGGCCTTGCAGTCGATGTCGATGGTTCGTCTGGAATTACCCATTCTTTTACGTTTAGGATTCTCAAAATATATCCACTCTTCATCGCCAGTCACAATTCGATTGAGAAATGACTTTCTTTTGTACCTGGCGAGCAGCATTTCGCAAGTGGTTTTTCGGTTTTCCTGCTGTCTTTCATTCAGTTCATGTGGAACCCATTTTCCCATCTTCTGGATCCTTCCCATGGCTTTCAAACGTATGGAGACGGCTTCTCGTGTCACATTTAATTGATCCGCGAGTTGTTGTTGCGTTTGAGTGTCATCCTCATCCAACAATGCTTGCAATTCGCTGTCTTCAAACTTTTTCGGTGGTCTTCCACGTTCTTCGTTTCTCAAAATCGCCACTTTTGAATTTTTTAAACCACTCAAAGCACTGTGATTTACCAAGAGCATGCTTACTGTAAGCTTCGACAAGCATTCGATGCGATTCTGCAGCAGTTTTCTTCAAATGGTTCACAGAAAATCAATGCTGTCCGCAAATCGTAGTTTCCAGGCACAAAATTCGACATGTTCAACGCTATTACAAACTATGCTGTTGTATGTAACTTGTATTGTTGTGAGTTGAAAATCTTTGTCAGAGATGTCAACAAGGAAATGGCGCCAATGACGCGGTTTGACGGTAACTTCATTGACATCTATGGGCCATCTATGGGCAAATTCCGGTTTCATATTTACAGACCTGGTAAACTATTCGTTTTTTAAGCAACTAAGTATTTAAGCAGTGAGTACAAGCTGTTATGCAAATATGAGTTAATTTGTAAAAGTATATTTCCAAAAGTGTTATAATTATTTTATATAAAAAGTTATATTTATAGTAAAGATAATAATACGAAAATATCTTGTTATCCTACATTGATTAGCTCCTAAATGAAAAAAGAAATACCAAATATTTCAAAATTATCCTAGAATCATCTTAAATATTTAAAGAGTGCTCCAGGACGTCTTGAGCGTATTCAGAATGTACTTAGAACATTTTATATTATCTAGACTATTATCATTTTTTCATCTTTAAAAACATTTCAATGGAAAAGATTATAATGACATAGTGATTATAGTAATTATAGATTACAGTGACATTAATTATCATTAATAAAAAAACGTATAACTTTATTATAATGTAATACATATATATAAATATAATATTATATAAATATAATATTTTATTATAAGAATGGACTCTACGATACAAGTTTTGCTGTGATTACTATTTTTATATACAGGGTGTCCCAGACCTCCATGATTACACTTTGCGAGAACGTAGAACAGATTGAGGTGAACAAGAAAGTCCTGTGCCGTTTTGCGATATTCGCAATAGTTTTTTGAGAAATTAATTATTTTATCTGATAATCAACGCTCGGGAAGCGAAACGTGTCGTCGCTTCGACTACATACGTGTATGTAAAGGTGAAACAACGAAGCGGTAATACACTCTTAGATTCGGCGTCGATTGGGCACACGGATATGTCATGCACATGTGTTAGTGTGTCAAGCCTCGTTGTATCTCGTAGTTATAAACGGAGAGACGCAGCAAGTCGCGATTCGCATGTATCACGGTTGTGCGCCGGTCGAAGACATATTTCTTTCGACTGCCGCTTCATCTGCTCTCATTAGCTGAGACAAAATAATTAATTTCTCGAAAATTATTGCAAATATCGCAAAACGGCACTGGACTTTCTTGCTTACCTCAATCCGTTCTACGTTCCCGCAAAGTGTAATCATGGAGACCTGAAACACTCTGTATGTTAACGCATTATGATTTATGTACGAGAAAACGGAAGTCATCTAATGAATGACCTGACATCTAGATATAAAAATATTACATAACATGAATATAATATAAACGATAAAATTGATATATAACGTGTTATATTTAAGTTATGTTGCTAATATATTGTTATAATTAGTAGTAACAACAGAGTTGTTACTGTTGTGAAATTAGTAGTAACAACAGTAACAATAGAGTAATATAATTTTAAAACACATTTATATCGCAGTTATAAAAAGCAAATTACAATAAAAGCAAATTATTTAACTTTAACATTAATAACTTATAATAGCCGTTGTATTACGTACTATTTTTATATTATATACAGGGTGCTTTTTTTAACTTGAGACTGCTAAATATCTCGAAAAATAAGCATTGTACGACAAAAATGTCCCGAATAAACCCTCAATAGTTTCGAGGGCGCAATTCAATCCCACAAAAATTCCCACCTCCCGCCCCCCCCCCCCC
>NW_022639611.1:587363-587700 GCF_010583005.1 Odontomachus brunneus | reverse complement strand
CCCCCCCCCCCCCCCCCCCCCTGAGGATGGGACGAGGGGTAACTTTGAAATCTTAAACGGGAACCCATACTTTTTATTACAGATTCGGATTCTATATCCAAAAACACGTAACTCTTGTCTGAACTTTTTTTTTCTATTTCTGATAGATGGCGCTGCATTCGGCGAAAATTGAGTAACCTTCGTTTTCTTCAAACGGAATCCCCTATAATGACGCTACGTCGAAGAAAAGTAACTTTTGTCGGAAACATGTTTTTCCGAATTATCGTAAATATCTACGATAATTTTTTATCCGTTCTTAGCTTTACCCAGGATTAACGACGTGGATATGACGGAAATT
>NW_022639611.1:584736-587353 GCF_010583005.1 Odontomachus brunneus | reverse complement strand
TCAAGCATCTTGAATGTGAGTGGCAAGGGGACTCACGATAATCAAGCACCCCGAATATGAGAGGCAAGGGGACTCACGATAATCAAGCACCCCGAATGTGAGAGGCTAGGGGACTCACAATAATCAAGCACCCCAAATGTAAGAGGCAAGTTGTGCGCTAGAATATAATCACAAAAATCAATTACAAAGTGAAACGTTCCACCCGTAATATGCGGTTCTTTTGTAATTAATTTTCGTGATTAAATTCTAGCGCACAACATCAGTATTTTGGCTCTTGTGTCCTTCCTATATCTTTTAATTTTTCCAATTTTAAAACCGTCAGAAACTTTTATTATTATTTCAAAAGTTGTAGGATTTCGAGAAAAAATGTTAACATTAAGATGCCGAAAAGTTAATAGTTAATAGTTTATGAGATATTTTATTTTATACTTAAAACTGTGAAAATAAAATATAAAATAATCTAAGTATTCAGTTTTCGACAATTTTATTTTAATATTTTTAAACGCAAAATAACCAGAGAAATCGATTTATTTTAAAGAAATTACATGGTTTTATTAAAAAAAATTTAAACTAACATTAACAGAGCTTTTCAAGGCCAATCTAAGATCAAATGTTAGCATCTCAAAATCTCACAGCGTTTATTCGAAAAAGTTTTTTGTATATTCCTTGATATCCAAGAGCTATACAACTGTAATAATTAAAAGGAGATACCCTCTATAATAGTTATATTTTATGTTCGCTGAGGATCTAGTTGTAAATACAATTTTAAGGGACTGCATACATAATTATTATAATAATATATGTAATATATAATAATATATAATAATGTATATAATATATGTAATAATGTACGATTATTTACCTGTTCATTCTGAAAAGTAGGAAATTAGTCATAATGCCACAGATATGAGCGCCCAAGGAATGTCCAACACAAGTTGTCTTTGCAATCGACAGACCAAGATTTCTCAAAGTCGTTAAAATATTAGCAAGACATTTTGCTACCGGTCGTAAATTCGCCACTGCAGCTGGATAACACGGCGGTGCCGATAACATACTCCAGTCGACTAAAAAAACATTATAACTGCCGTTCTTCAGATAAGCATCACGTAAAACCGCAATGGGCAAAGTGTCATCACCACCTGTGAATTAACGATAAGCTTAAATCTATCTTAAATACTTTTAAATAACATAGCTGATGCTTTTCTTAAATTTATAGTTATTTAACAACACTAATTCTTAATATATTATCTTTATAGAATATATATTGTGACGTGGCAGCCGTGGAGGCGCCCGTCTCAAGAACCCCGTACCGATTAGTGCAAATGTTTATCGCGTGCCGTGTCGCTAACGGTTTTTCGAGACCTTGCCGAGTATCGCGTTCCGTCGAATTGTTTGTTGTGAATATTTAGAACAAAGCGAAAAAGCGATTTTTGCGAGCGGAGCAGATGCGAAGGTCAGCGCGTCCCGAATTTTGTGCCCCTCGACGTCCCTTGCCGGCTATCAGGACGAGGAGCGGAGGACATCGAGGGACGAGGATGCAGCAGATGACCACCAGCGAAGCCCTTGCTCAGGTGAATCGCACTCTCGTACTTTGGTGATGCAAAAGTATTATCGCGAATTATCGGGCGCTCAGCAATAGAGAATATTCTATCGCTGAGAAGCTATCGTAGTTATAATACCGTATCGCGCTTAGACGGATCAGCTGTATTTACTTTCAGCGAAACAGCCGTCGCGAGAAACCCGGCAGGAAAAAACGGGAGAGCCGGGAGAGACAACCAAGCGAACTCCCGATGTCAACAAGGTCTCGAGACGAGAAGTGTCTGGAGACAATACTACCGAAATTTGCCGATTCTCGACGATCGACGACCCCAGGACGAGGGGGGTAGCGACAAGGGAGGATCCGCGAGAATACGCGATCCTCCCAGGAAGAAACAGCTGATAGCCTTGCCGCGACCATTGCCGCTAATAGACAGCCTTACCGCGACTACCGCCGCGCTCAGACGTATCGTCAGAGTATCCCGACAAACCTATAGTGCGAGAGAGAGAGAAAGAAAGAGAGAGAGAGCAGAGAGAGAGAGAGTACGGGAGTGAGAGAGTGCGGAGTGCGAGAGGACGAGGGAGCTGTGTGAACGCGAGAGAGCGGGGCGAGGGAGAGCGATCGGAGCGAGAGAGAAGACGAGGAGAGAGAGAGAGAGAGAGAGTGAGCGGAGCCGGAGCGAGAGAGAGAGGACGAGAGAGAGAGAAGACCGCCGTCGCTACCGTCACCGCTGACACCGCCGCCGACGCCAGGGTCGTCCTCGCAAACTGTAAGACTGACCATCTGCTTTAAAATTATTTGTGTCGCGCACCGTATCGTATCGTGTCGTGTCTCGTCCGCGGAGTGGTCGCGCGAAAAAAAAAAGGCTCGCCCGAGGAAAGCGTCCTCGGGCTTCGTATACCGTTTCGCGAATTGTACCGTCTCGCGGATATTAACTATCGGGACGTGCGAGAGTCCCCGAATAAACTTCTCATTATTACCGATATCGAGCCTAGTGATTTCGCTTCCTCCAACCCATCCCGTCTCCGACTTTAATTTAATAGAGCTACCGGTCCCGCCGGTTCCGGGACGCGCATCTTT
>NW_022639611.1:584504-584726 GCF_010583005.1 Odontomachus brunneus | reverse complement strand
AAGTCCCCTTGCCTCTTACATTCGGAGTGCTTGATTATCGTGAGTCCCCTTGCCACTCACATTCGAGGTGCTTGGTTATCGTGAGTCCCCTTGCATCTCACATTCGGGGTGCTTAATTATCGTGAGTCGGCAGTTCGTTTTGCAGAATGTTTCGGTACTTTTCACCATTCAAAGTGCCTTCAATGAAATAGGGGCCGATGAGTTTGTCGCCAATTATTCCAC